>NW_021527126.1:0-1383 GCF_001605985.2 Dendrobium catenatum | reverse complement strand
AGGGGAATAATTTTATGAACTGATCGTACGGGACGAACCTAGTTTGTACGGGACGATCAAGTCAATTAAGCACTCAGAAATGCAATGGATCAGACAGGCAGGGAGTAAATTTTCTAAGCCCTAATCGTCTAGGACGAATTTAACATTCATCCCGTGACGAACGTCTCGGGATTCTCACTTTGCACTGTTCATCCAGACAAAATTAACCTTCGTCTTTGGATGAAACTCTCTGTATAAAATCGTACTGAACGAAATTAACCTTCATCTCTGGACAAAACTCTCTACATAAAATCGTACTGGATGAAATTAACCTTCGTCTCTTGATGAAACTCTCTGTATAAAATGGTCCAGGATGAAACTTGTTCGTCCCAGGATGAACCGAACTGACTTACCTTAGTTGGTTACGTCCTTTAGGGATTTTGGAACCGACCTATGGAATAACTGTTTCGTACCGGACGAACCTAGTTCGTACGGGATGATTAGAGTGTACAAACATAATTCGTACCAATATACATCTGGATCATTTCTGACACTTTAAGTAAAATCGTCCGGAATGATCCACGATCGTACGGGACGATCCATTTCGTGATAACTTGAAATTTCTGCAGTTTTGGATGGTTTTTCTTGTCTCTCTTATATAAGGTCCAATTTTTAATGCCACCAAATCTTTTTGCTCATTGATCTTTGTGCCTATTGAAAGAAGAGTCAAGGAGAGAGTGAGACAGAGCATTCATGGAAGGATTTCTACCATTTGAGCGAGAAGGCTTTTCTTGGTATTCAAAGGTATGATTTCCTACTTGTAATTTGATATTACTTCACTCTTTTTCTTTCTTCCTTCTAGATTTCTTGTGAGGAGATCTGTCAAGGAGATCGGGTTCTGTCCACACTAGGAGAGTGTGAAAGGATGAAGGGTTCTCTGCCCACACTAGGAGAGTGAGAAAGGATGAGGGTTCTCTGCCCACACTAGGAGAGTGTGAAAGGACGAAGGGTTCTCTGCCCACACTAGGAGAGTGTGAAAGGACGGACAGTTCTCTCCCAACACTGAAGATAGTGTAAAAGGATGACGGTTCTCTGCCTCACCGGGTATTGGTGGAAAGAGTGTTTGTAATAGCTTCTCAGCCTTGCTGTGGGTGCGAAAGGAGAGACACTATTGGAATTAGTGCAATACTCAGAGGGTGCCTCTAGGAGTGGATGTAGGTTTGGTTTAGACAGAACCACTATAAATCTTGTGTCGTTTATTTTTACTGCTTTTTATTTTCTGCATTTTTTTTGTTTGAAAAGTTGTGGTTAAAAAAAAACTTTTTATAAAAAATTTCATAAAAGTTTACTTTCGGTTCAAAAGATCAAAAAGAGGGATAATTTTTAAACTACCAATTCACCCCC
>NW_021527125.1:0-277 GCF_001605985.2 Dendrobium catenatum | reverse complement strand
TTGTTAATGGCTACTATTAGTTACTTCCTATGAAGAAGAGTTGACTTTATGATGGCCATCATATCAGGAGTTGTATGAGAATATTTTTTCGTACACACAAAATATACAACACAGCTCATATTGGTCTGTTGGTTGGGAGCTTATGTTACCAACTTAGAGGTCTTGGGTTCGAGTGTTTGTGTATGCATTATGTGTGAGTTTGACTTAATTGACATAATTGTCCCAAATATATATATATACACGCAAGACTCGAATCTAAGACCTCTTGATTGGTGGT
>NW_021527124.1:0-304 GCF_001605985.2 Dendrobium catenatum | reverse complement strand
TTGTGCTTGTGATTTTGATGAGTAAATTGTTAATTCTTGTGTGAATTATTTTAAAGAGATTTTTAATAGCTCTACTTTAACCATCCCTATTTTTGATTCTGATGTGATCCCTATGTTGGGGATGATGAAGATGATTGTTTACTCACTCAAACCTCTACGGAGGATGAAATTTGGAGCACTATTAAAGATATGAATAGCGATTGTTGCTTGCCCTAATAGGTTTACTAACAAATTTTTTGTTAAAACTTAGGATATTATTAAAGTTATTGTTGTGGATGCTGTGATTGATTTTTTTAATGGCAAC
>NW_021527123.1:0-236 GCF_001605985.2 Dendrobium catenatum | reverse complement strand
ATCAGAGGGTTCTGTTAGACCTGCCAGTTCAGCAGCATGAAGACCGAGGACTGTTCCTCCTCGTCCTGAGGGATTTTCTGGTAGATGTGGTGGATCTAGTTCTGCACCACGAAGACCACCTACTGGTAGGCAGGGAGAGCCTAGTAGTTCTGTTACTTCAACTCCTGCTCCAGTTCAGCCACGAGTTTATAGCCTGAGTCAGCAGGAGGCTCGCGATGCTCTGGATGTTGTGACAG
>NW_021527122.1:0-223 GCF_001605985.2 Dendrobium catenatum | reverse complement strand
CCTCCGGGCTTACATATGACATCTCTCACTAAAAGGGACAACTGGAAAACAAATACACGAAACTGAAAATAGAAAATTACATTAATAAGAAAATAACATAAATAACTCAAAAGTACAAAGACTCGATCGTGGTCATAGATCGGCAGCCACGCCTCTGATAAACCTTCCACGAACTGATGTCCACATCATTGTGACTTTGGGCGATCAAGTTATTAATAAGAGT
>NW_021527121.1:0-216 GCF_001605985.2 Dendrobium catenatum | reverse complement strand
TAAGATTGACTATAGTGACCTTAGCACCCTAAATGAATATAAAGATTTTTGTTTTTATCAGCGTATTAATAAAATCGAAGTTAGAGATGATTTAAAGAAAAATGAAGGGTGGAAAAGCTGTTAGACCTGATGATATTCCAATAGAGGTGTGGAAATGCTTAGGAGATTAAGGAATTTCTTGGCTTACTAAACATTTTAATACTATTTTGAAGACTA
>NW_021527120.1:0-317 GCF_001605985.2 Dendrobium catenatum | reverse complement strand
AACATAAATTAGGATATAGATTTGAAGATTTGATTTGAAAAGTAATAGGAAGGAGGGATCGGCAGTGCTGATTTGAAATTGTTGTGTTAGTAAGTATGCGGTAAGAGTTGCAAACAAGAGACGAGGAGATTGTTTAAGACCGTATAAAGCCTTATGAAGACCACATATGTGATTTGGAAAAGTGGGATCTTGGAAGCCGGGAGGTTGAGACATGTATATGGTGTCGTCTAAAGTGCCATGAAGAAAGGCGTTAATGACATCAAGTTGAAGGACAGGCCAATTATGATGAAGAGCGACGGTAAGAAAAATTCGAATGG
>NW_021527119.1:0-2156 GCF_001605985.2 Dendrobium catenatum | reverse complement strand
AGAAGCAGGTGATACGCATTCAGTACGCATATAAAACACAATAAAATATGCAAATCATACGCATATTATACGCATATTATATGCAACGTGTACGCATACTATAAGCAGTGTAAACGTAATCTATGCAAAATATACAAAAAGTATCAGCAAAAATCTAGGGTTTTTTATACTTATCGGTTTTCTTTATTGGAAGTTTACTTTTATGATTTAAAGATCTCACCATTTTATTATAAAATGTTAAGGTTATTTCTTCAACATATACGCAGAAAATAAGTGAAATATACGCAGATTATACACATTGTACACAAAGAAAATACGCAGAAAGAACGAAAATGGTGAGATAAATATAATCTTTTATAATTACTCGGAATGATTTTATTTTATTTTTTGGTTTCTTCATCAAATACGCATTGAATATCAAAGATATCCGTAGTTCATTTTATGTCAATGTAAGAATTTACGCACCTTTTTCTTTGCTGGCGAGTCCTTTCCCTCGTCCATGATGAGCAGAAGAGATTGCTTAAGGAATTCAGAAGATTTTTTGCAGGAAGCTCGGGAGAACTGGAGTGAATGGACGAAATGTGGAATTTGGAAAATGTTAAAATTTCCCACCTTTTTCATTGTATTTACTGGGCGGGCCTTGTGTTATTTAGTCTCGAAATGACAAACGGGTCGGGCCTTACTTTCCACGTTAGCACTCCACTCGTTATATTTTTATTGGCGACTATACTCGACCGAACACATCTTTGTGATCGGATTCCACACAGAATAATTTCTCGTGGTGGAGACTGAGGAGATGATATGGGCAGGAGGGAGGAGATATTATTCTGTGTGGAATCCGATCACAAAGATGTGTTTGGTTGCTTACGTGGAAAGGGTTAAATAGTCAATTGACTTGCGTAAGGCCAACGATACCCCGACCCGTCTTCCTCCAGCCCGACCCGAGATATAACATTAAATTTAGGTTGGCGCTTATTTTTTCAGAATTTAAGGCACGAATCACCGCAATATATAACGCGTAGAGCCAAAATTTTCGCAGAAAAAATGTCGATGAAGATGGAGATTGATCTGGAGGAGGATATTGATTTTTATGAGCAGATAATATTTTCGCAGGACTCGGAGGAAGCTGATAACCTGGAGAATGCCGACGTCCAAGAAACAAGCGCACATGAAGCAGAACACCTAAAACCAGTGCTACTGGCCGAAAAGTTCAACTTATCGATAAAGTTTGCCTTCTTCCAAGTTTTCTTTATAGCAATGTTGCAAATAAATCTCTTTACAGAGTCATTTTTTTATGTAATTATTTTAGGATACAAAGATTTTTGATGTATTTATTGTGTTTAACATAGATGCGTATTTTAATCAACAAGGTACATAATGTTAAATTTTAATTGATTTTAAAAGAAAAAGAAGACTCGATGTTCCCTTCTTTTAAAGTATTATTGAGCTAAGGTACAATTAACGGATTTGTAGTTCGATTTACTTATTGCAAAGTTTTGTTGCGTATTAATTGTGTATGTGTTGCTTATCTGTTTGATATACATTGAGTATTATCTGTGTATTGATTTGGTATACATTGCGCATCAATTGCGCATATGTTAGGTTTTTATTGCGTATTGGTTGCGTATTGATTTTCTTAATTATTGCATATTGGTTATGTATGTGTTGCGTATTGGATAATTCATTTATCGCGTATTTATTAGGATGTTTATGTTAATGAGAAAGAGGCATATGAGGCTTATCATAATTATGGATATAATCTTGGTTTTAGTGTTCGTAAGGATTATCATAGTTACTGGCCAAATTTCAAAAATTTAAAATCCAAGGACTTTGTTTGTTCAAAAGCTGGTTTCAAGAAGTTACCTGATCTTAATATCCAAAGGAAATATCGAAGATCAGATACCCGGACTGGTTGTCCAGCTAAGATTAGGTTTATAGTGGATGAAGCTGGATATTGGAAGGTGAAAAACTTTATTGAAAATTACAATCATGGTTTGCCTAGGCCAGAAGACCGGCATCTTCTTAGATCAAGCAGGAATATGTGTGATGAAAAAGCTTCTATTCGTAAGGCAATGACAGATGCTAGGATAAGAACTATTGATGCATTTTCCTTCCTTAATGATGAAGTTGGTGGTGTCGAAAATATTGGATTCACA
>NW_021527118.1:0-310 GCF_001605985.2 Dendrobium catenatum | reverse complement strand
TATCTCTATCTCTACCAGAATCATCTCGTCGTACCTTATCTCTCCTCCTCCTAGTATCCTCGTACCTCGATACCGATGTCTCCAAGTCAATCTCTATCAATCGGGCCCGCTCCACCAGCTCAGAAAACTCATGTATCCGGAAAGGTACAAGTGGGTGTCGCAGCTCTCTGTTCAATCCTTGCAAGAATCTATAACACTTTTCCTCGGCAGTAGGAATCAAATGAGCAGCGTACCTCGCAAGTGCAGTAAACTCGGCTTCGTACTGCATCACGGACTTGCGGCCTTGCTCCAATCTCATGAAAGCTTCCTG
>NW_021527117.1:0-327 GCF_001605985.2 Dendrobium catenatum | reverse complement strand
TCCCACAGATTCTCATCCTGACCGTGGGATCAAATGCTAAGGGACTGCTGAGATTTTGACACTCCTCCTCAAGCTGGAGACCAGCTTGCAATTACTCGCTCAGAGGTAGAGCTGCATTGGTTATGGATAGGATATCAACCATCAGAGAAAGCCGGCAATGAAGGCCGATGATGGAAAAACTATCCTCAAAATTCCGACAATTAAGGCCGGTTGTGGGAATTTGTATTCCTCGAAATTCCAGCAATGAAGGCCGGTGATGGGAACATCCTCAAAATTCCGACAATGAAGGACGGTGGTGGAAACTAGTATTCCTCAACATTCTGGCAA
>NW_021527116.1:0-1325 GCF_001605985.2 Dendrobium catenatum | reverse complement strand
TGATCTTTAAGAATAACTTCAAACTCTTTTTGAAAATGTACAAGTTCCAATTTTAGGTTAGCATGAGTCTTCTTAAGTTTTTTGTATGATGCTTGAATTTTCTCACAAATCAAAAACAATTCATCATATGTTTGTTTACATACCTCTTCCTCCTCACTTTGCTCAAGATGATCTTCCCCCATTAAGCATAGGTTTGTTGTCTCTTCCTATAGTTCAGTTTCAGAGGAATCAGTACCAGATTTTGCCCAGTACACCTTTTGGACTCTCTTCTTATCCTTCCTAAACTTAGGTTTCTCCTCGCCCTTTTCCTTTTCCTTGCTCGGGTGATTTTGAAGTATAGGACAATCGGCTTTCACATGTCTAGGCTTCATGCATTAATAATAAACGATATCAGAAGATCCTTTAGAATATTTATGATCCTTATCTTTTCTCCAATGATGCTTTTGCTTCTTACTTAGAAAGCTTTTGAATTGCCTTGTGATGAAGGCAACTCCATCGCTTTCAGACCCGAAAGTTTCAGAATCTAATTTGTGCGCCTTCAGTGCAACTGTTTTCTCCTTGTTCTTCTCACCTGTATCAAGATTTCTTTGATTCAACCCTTGCTCGTAAGCAATGAGTGAGCCAAGTAAGTTATCAATAGAATAAGTGTTCAAATCCTTAGATTCAGTAATTGCAGTTATTTTAGCATCATATGACGAAGGCAAGCATCTCAAAATCTTGTTTACTTTTTCATAGTTTGAAAGTTCTCTTCCTAATGCATGCAGTGAAGTAACTATCTGAGTAAACCTAGTATACATGTCAGAAATTGATTCATGAGGTTTCATATAAAAAGTTCATAGTCATGCAAGAGAATGTTCAAACGAGATTTTTTAACTTTATTAGTGCCTTCATAAGTGATACACAATTTATCCTAAATTTCTTTACCATTTTTGCAAGTGGAGATACACATGTAATCCTCAGATTTTAAAGTACAGAAAAACAGTTGAAACATTTTGCATTTAATTGGGCTAAATCTCTTTCATCGAATGTCCATTCAGTAAAAGTAATTTCAGTTTTAACACCATTAATTTCACGAGAAGGTGGAGAATAACCTTCTTTGATAAGCATCAACATGCGAAAATCAGTAGATTGTAAAAACATTGACATGGAGGTTTTCCAAAAATTAAAAGGTAAGTTATCAAACAGGGGAGGTCGGGTAATAGAATATCCTTCCGTAGTGCTATAATTCCCAAGGTTAGCCATGGATCAAAATTCAAAAAAGTTTTTAAACTAATTTTTTATGAATCCCGCTCTGATACCACTTGAAAGCTCGTTAGGGATTTTAA
>NW_021527115.1:0-290 GCF_001605985.2 Dendrobium catenatum | reverse complement strand
AAATACAAGTTGATGACTCTCTTGTTTTAAATCAAAGCTCTGGTGAAGAAAGTCTTAATATCAAAGAAATTGACTTTCCCGAATCAGCTATTCAAGAAGAGGTCAAATGTGAAGCTTTATCAGAAAGTGATTTCCCTCAAATCAATTTTCAAGGAAATCCTATCTTGATAGAACTTTCAGATTCTGACTCGCTTTTGGGAATTGATAATCCAACGCCTATGGTGTGCATAGACACTTCCCTAGTTTGCCCTCCCGAAGATATCGAGCAGGTGCAACTCCGTGGCGGTAAA
>NW_021527114.1:0-263 GCF_001605985.2 Dendrobium catenatum | reverse complement strand
TTGTTTTATACTCTTTCTTTTATTTTTGTCTTTTTTTTACTTTTTTTATTTGTTATTATTTTTCATGTTTTTTATTTATATTGTTTTAGTTTTCTTTTTTTTCTTTTTTTGGTCACTATTGAAATGATAATTTATGCCTTATTTTTGTTTTTTAAAAATTTGTAGTCAATGTTTGACATCCCTAATCAGTTAAAGGGAGAAGCACCATTGATTTTTTTTTCCTTCATCTAACTTCTTTTAACGGTGTAATTTTTATTTCTAAA
>NW_021527113.1:0-322 GCF_001605985.2 Dendrobium catenatum | reverse complement strand
ATGAATATGATAAAATGGATTAATTTAAATAAACATGTTTAAAATTCAAGGCTTTATTTATTTGCTACATCTCTTAGGAGATAGAAACTACATTAGATTTGAAAAGCATAAGACTTTTGATGTAATTCGGGAGCCCAAGTTTGTGTTTTTATGATCATAAATTTTATTGAATTGAATTTAATTTCTCCTATATTTTTTATTATTGCATATGTTTTTCTATGTGAACTAACATTACAGGATCAGTAAACACCAAGCCCCACCAAAAGATAAACTATGCAAACACACAGAGGGATTGCAAATGATTTTTTTTTAACTTTTCTTA
>NW_021527112.1:0-258 GCF_001605985.2 Dendrobium catenatum | reverse complement strand
TATTGTCAAAGAGAAATAAATACCTAAGCACGTATCAAAATTTAATTGATATCCACATAGAGAGCTACATTCAGAATCAGCATGTAATAATTTCTTCCTTTGGTTGTCACGGTAACAAGATTTTTGCTTCTTGGATGGTCGCCTCAGAAGGAGCTTTCATTTTGTATGGACACCGGACAGGAGAACTGTCCGGTTAAGCACTAGATACCTAACGATATTGAGTGCGGGTACCGAACTGAATACCCACTAATAAAGTGA
>NW_021527111.1:0-228 GCF_001605985.2 Dendrobium catenatum | reverse complement strand
TTTTTGGGTTCCTTGAAAATGAACTTGCATTAAGCAGGAAAAAAAGTACAAGAAAAAAAACAAGGCAAACTCCCCAAAAACAGGAAGGGGGAGGGCCAAACAAACATGGAGGGACCAATAGCCAGGGCCGGACAAGAGACCAGCCGACGTACACAATCCCACCAACAACCTCGGACCCAGAGGGGGGGGCAGCCGAACCAAGAGTTAGAAACAGCCATAGGCTGATCA
>NW_021527110.1:0-1432 GCF_001605985.2 Dendrobium catenatum | reverse complement strand
GCATTAGTCACACCAAAGATTACAATTGACTCAAGAGACAAAAAATAAAATTACAGACTGACTCAACCCTAATCTACCCCATCTTGAGCTGGCTCCATTTTTCTGTCCGATCTTTGATTCCTGAAAAGTCAGTAGTAAAAGATAGTTCAAGTCAAGTAAGAGTGTTTGCCAATCATTAAAACATAGTTCATGGACCTGAATTTTCAACAATCTCCCCCTTTTTGATGATGGCAAAACACTACTAATTTTTTTTTTTAAAAATAGCAGTGTGGTGCAAGACACATCTTAAAACTACTCCCCATTTTGACATCTCTAAAAGGAGAAAACCAAGAACCAATTTTTTTTTATCAAGGCATGAAGATGATGTAGTATTTCATGTGATTGATTTTAAAAACTTGTGAGCTAATGAGTTAACAACATCAATAATCCAAAGAACAGTAGAATATCCGATCATGATTACCCTTAGCTCAGACTTTCTCTTAGGGTAGAATCATCTTTTGAAATCAATGACCTAATTCAAAAAATCAATTGGATATGAGAAATAAGAATCAATTTATTACTTGGTTTAAGAAAAAATGTCTTATAGAATAATGAGTCAAATTAAATTTGTCACAATCTCAAAACAATCGAAATCAAGCCTTTGATACATGAAAACTTTTAAGTTTTTAAAGGGTTTGAAAAGAGAGAGGAGCTTGTTTTTTTTAGTGGGCACATTTTATACCTCTTGTCAATTGATTGGTGCTTGTGCACATATTTTGCTTTTTGATATATAATTTTTCAATTTGGCATTATTGCGCATCTTTTGTTGGCATCATTGGCCAATTTTATTTTTATTTTTATTTTTGTAAGCTCCATTCTCTTTTACAACTCTTAAAAAGTGCTTAGTTGTGAGTATATCTTCTAGATATTAGAGAATAGGGGCTCTCTCTCTCTAACATAAGAAAGAATTAACACAAACAGAATCAATAATCAAAGATAAGAGTAATGAGGGATCTTGATGTGATAAAAGGACTTTAAATATTATAAATAAAAGATATATTTGCTTAAGCAAGCTTAAGAAAAGATCTTAATTTCATACACAATCTTTAATTTTAAATAGATTTTTGATTAGAAAAGAAAACTATGCCACTAAAATAGGTTAGAGAAAGATACATAATCACAAAATACTTTTACCATCTAAGAGATTAAGAGATGTAAAAATATTGACTACAAATTTTCAAAAGCAATGACAAGGTATATGATATCATTTCAGCAATGATTTTGAAAACTAAACTATAAAAAGCACACAAAAGAAAGTAAAAACATACAAAAATACTAAGATCAAAATAAAGAGCAAAAGAAAGAAAACAAGTTAAGAGAAAAAGAACAAAATCAAAAGAAAGAAAATTAGAGATCAAGTTTTATGTATTTATGTCAATCACACCCAATCTGG
>NW_021527109.1:0-777 GCF_001605985.2 Dendrobium catenatum | reverse complement strand
TTTACTTTTGACAGGAAGTTTTCAGAGGCATTCCTGTTGGGTTTCTTTGCCAACACCTTTTGTCTCTTGCTTCAGGAGGCCATTGTCGATTTGAAGTAGAAAGGGATTGAAAGTGAAGTTTGGAAGTGTGATTGTTAAGTTAAAAAGCCTTCATATTTAAAGAAAATGATACATTCGTCCTGGCCGAAAACATTTCTTCCTGGACGAAAATCATCGTTCGTCTGGACGAAAATATTTCGTACAGACGAACAAATTCGTCCAAAATGTAACGGCTTTTCGTAATCAAAACAACTTACGATGCGTCCCTTCGTACAAACTTTTTGACTTGACCGATCGTACAGACGAAAATTTTTCGTACAGACGATCAAAAAGTTAATTTGTTTTAATGTCTAATGAAAACCGTCCCCTATAATGAAACGACATCTGTTCGTCTAGACGAACCAAAAATTCATACAGACGAAATCCATATTTAAAACTGTCTTATCCACTCAACCGCTGCATTCAATCGTCTCGACATTTGAGAAAAAAAATTTCGTCATGGACAATCGTCAGATCGTACAGACGATCTAATTAAAAACTGCTCTCAAAACGATTAAAATTCTCGCAAACCGTTCTTTCTCACATCGTCCAGTACGAAACAAAATTCGTCCCGGACGATTTCCTCCAATTTTTGAATTTTAAATTTTAATTTAAGAAAATCAAACTAAACATTCAAAAACACAGAAAACATAAAACAAAATCATAGACCCAAAAACAAATTCATTCAAAACACACAAA
>NW_021527108.1:0-278 GCF_001605985.2 Dendrobium catenatum | reverse complement strand
GGGCTAGAGGAGATTTCGGGCTGGTCTTGCTAGGTAGTGCAATTTAAAGTTACTGCTCTAGTGAATATGTCGAAGAACTATCTAGTAACGTCCTCTCATCTTCTATAATTCATTCTAAATAATGAAAAATCTGTAGAATATTTCTTGTTAGGCATATAAAATATAAAATTTAAATAGAATTTTATATGAATGCATCTAGGATCACAACATGAGCATTATCAAGTTCAGCAAATAAATTGTTAACGTCTTTCTCACTATAAATAAAATTGTTGTCCCAA
>NW_021527107.1:0-1022 GCF_001605985.2 Dendrobium catenatum | reverse complement strand
GGTGAACGTTACCGTCGCATATGCCACCGATATTACCGGCGCACGTGGTCGCTGGAAAAGCTCGTTGTACCGTATTATAGAAGAGAGGCAAAACTGTGGCATTGGCGTAACTCTCGTACACGCAGCAGTCGTTCGACGTGAGAGAGAATGAAATGAGAGAAACTATTTAGGGGAAACCGAAATAGGGCCTTAACCAGTGCAATTTCTGTCGGACAAGCTCGTTGTACCGGTACGTCCGCTGGTAACTACCGTCGCATATGCTACACCTGATATAGTTCGTCGTGTTTAAGTAAGCCGGTGCACGATTCGTCGGTTAGTCCATCGATAGTTAACGATGGAGAATGAGCCGGACAACTAAGAAATGATGGCAAAATGTACGCAGGTAACTTTATGGTGGTTATTCCGCCGGATAATGCACTGTTAAATTAGCAGTGAAACATCCATATGTAACGATGCCAATATTACCGACATGAAAATGTTTGCCGGTACGTTCGACAGTAATGGCGCATTTTCCTGTAGTGTATGAATCTTGAAGCAAAATCAAGTGGGTAACTTTCAAAATTAAATCTTGGACCATATGAACTCCGATTTTAGCAAACTTATAGTTGAACTGAACGTCTCAAAAATATGAACCACAACACCAAATTTGACTCAATCAGAGCCCAAATGAGTCCAAATCAAAGACTCAAAACATATTTGGAATGTTCAAATTATAATTTATATTATCAAACATTTTCTAAACATGACATGCTTATAATCGAATCGAGCAACTCGACAAGACAAATCCAACAAGCCTAAGATTGTCAAATTCATATATCATATATTAAGATAGTCAAATGTCAAATAAATGATCTACGATCAACGGAATCAACATTGTTCGTTCATTCAAACCACTCCCAATTTACCCTTCATTTTTCTCCTATTTACTGGCTATGTCACTCTCAGAAAACTATAAATAAACCCCTCATTCTTCATTGAAAATGTTACGACCCGACCCGATGGGGACGGATCCCGCCCGAGCC
>NW_021527106.1:0-302 GCF_001605985.2 Dendrobium catenatum | reverse complement strand
AAATGAGAGACACTTTAGTTTTAGTATAATACCTAGAGGAGAGGCTTCAGGAAGTGGATGTAGGTCAAGTTGACCGAACCACTATAAAATTTGGTGTGTTCTTTCTATTTAATTCAAGCACTTTATTTTCCACATTTTAATTTATGTAGTTTATTGTATGGTTAAAATCTTTGATTTGTTTTATTAATCGCTTCTGTATCAAAGGTTTATTGTGTTTGTTTAAAAAGATTTTTTTTTTTTAAGTTTAAGAATTTTTAGAAGTATCAAGTCACTCCCTCTTGGTTAGCCTCAGGCTAGTTCAT
>NW_021527105.1:0-251 GCF_001605985.2 Dendrobium catenatum | reverse complement strand
AATATTTTATATTATATTAAATTATTTAAATATATTATAATTGAACCGGGCGGTTCTTAAGAACACGGCCTTTCAAACCAGTTTTCACCAGTTTGATGCTAGACCGATTTCTTAAGAGGACTGAACTAGCCTTAGGACCGGTTCACAGTTGAGCCGGTCGAACCGGTCTGTCCGGTCCGATTTTCATAGCCATGGTAATTAGAGATAATGTCAAAATATGCAATCCATCTAAAATGATGAAAGACTTTTGC
>NW_021527104.1:0-254 GCF_001605985.2 Dendrobium catenatum | reverse complement strand
TATATCTGCTAAAAAAACTATATAATAAAATATTTGGTTTAGACTATTCTAATTATTTCTATTTATTATAAAGCAAATACTTTTACTATTTAGAAAATTTTTAGACTATTACTATAAAGTTTAAAATATATTATATATTTGTTGCGTCATGGAGTATTCACGGCGGTAGAGAAATATATAGTTTAACGTCTTATACGAAGATCCAGCACACAATCAGATAAGTGAGAGGGTGCAGCATTCATAAGAGACACCAG
>NW_021527103.1:0-298 GCF_001605985.2 Dendrobium catenatum | reverse complement strand
CTTCCTATATGATCATTCAACCTGTCTTCTCCTTAATGTTAGGTTTCCCCCTTCCATTAGGATTAGATCTACTAGTGGTAGAGTACGCCCTTTTGGCACTACCCTAGTATCAAAACTTAAATTCGATCCTCCATAGTTAGGATTTCTTCATTCCTATACGATCAATCCAGTCTTCTTCTCGTTAAGGTTAGGTTTTCTCCTTCCCATAGGATTAGATCTACTAGTGGTAGAGCATGCCCTCAGTGGCACTACCCTGGTACTAAATCAAAACTCAATCCCCTAGGGTTAGGTCTTCCCT
>NW_021527102.1:0-297 GCF_001605985.2 Dendrobium catenatum | reverse complement strand
AAGGAGAACATATCATAGTTGGAAGTATTGTCAACTAAGAGTTCTGATACCGGGAGCGGAAAGTCATCTTTCGGGCACGCCTTGTTGAGGTCCCTGAAGTCAATGCAGATACGAATTTGGCCATTCTTCTTCTTTACAGGGACGATATTGGCAATCCAGTTAGCATACTACTCTTCTCGGATGAAGCCTGCTTCTATGAGCTTCTTTGTTTCTGCAATCACCTGCTCTTTAATCTCTAATCTCATTCTCCTTGCAGCCTACTTGACAGGTACTGCATCAGGCTTGATTGCTAATCTG
>NW_021527101.1:0-279 GCF_001605985.2 Dendrobium catenatum | reverse complement strand
GAAACATTAGTTTTGTGTCTTTTTATTTTTATTTTTTTTTTTAGTTTTTGTGCTCACTTTGTATTGATTTTAGTTTGCTTTATTTTTATTTGTTTTGTTTTGTTTACACGTTGCTCTTTAATTTTGGCTTTCCATATGATTAATCCTTTCAAACTTTTAGATTTTGGAGTTTTTGGAGATAGTGTTTTAGCTTTTCAAAATTGGTTAAAGGGAGTTTTCTGTTGATGTTTTCTCTCCTTCATACTTTATTTAGTGGTATGATTTTCTTCTCTAAAACAA
>NW_021527100.1:0-242 GCF_001605985.2 Dendrobium catenatum | reverse complement strand
ACTTTCAGACCCAGAAGATTCAGAATCTGATTTGTGCTCCTTTAATGCAACTATTTTTTCCTTCTTTTTCTCACCTGCATCAAGATTTCTTTGATTCATCCTTTGTTCGTAAGCAATGAGTGAGCCAAGAAAGTTATTAGTAGAATAAGTGTTCAAATCCTTAGATTCAATGATTGCAGTGATTTTAGCATCATACGACGAAGGCAAACATTTCAAAATCTTATTAACTTTTTTATAATTTG
>NW_021527099.1:0-232 GCF_001605985.2 Dendrobium catenatum | reverse complement strand
ATCGTATCAACCCGTGCATTGCTCGATCTGCCACCTGTCCTTTTTGCACATAGTTTAAGTTATAGGGGTCAACAAATGCCCCCCAACAAATGCGGTACTTGTCTAGAGCGAATCACGTTTGTTGTATGCTGATTGACTCTGTGGATCTCCAGATATTTGCTCTAAATGTCACATAGTGGTTCTATTTAGCGGATCTCCAAGAGTTTGATATGATAACACGCTGATGTTTTTA
>NW_021527098.1:0-210 GCF_001605985.2 Dendrobium catenatum | reverse complement strand
AACATTATTAGGGGTGTCAATATTTGACACGACCCGAAAATCCGACCCGGAAAATCCGGGTTGGACCCGACCCGTTTGATAAATGGGTCGGGTTCGAGTTCTCAAATTCGACCAGTTTATCAAACGGGTCGGGTTCGGGTTACTCGGCGGGTTGCCGGGTCAACCCGCAAACCTGTTTATTTTAAAAAAATTTGAAGTTTTCGCTTCCCG
>NW_021527097.1:0-221 GCF_001605985.2 Dendrobium catenatum | reverse complement strand
TTTTTGAACTGCAAGCCTCCTTATGTCCAGTTTTCCTCTGCTCCCACGAGGGCTTTGGTGAGAGCACACCTGCAAAACTCAACAACAGTCAGATTTTGGAACCCAAACAGGTTTGGGATCCTTCTTAGAAAAAGTAGAATGTAATGCAGGTAAGGTATGCTGTGAATCATGCATCTTAGGTCTCCACACCCAATGAGTACTATGATGAACGGTGCAAGTAT
>NW_021527096.1:0-590 GCF_001605985.2 Dendrobium catenatum | reverse complement strand
GCAAGTCGTCAAATTAGGGTTCTTATCATCCCATTCACGGTACACATGTTTTACGCTGTTGGAAGAAGTAAATAATCAGAAAGGGATATCAAACGCTACCCGTCAAAAGTGCAGTATGAACATGAAAGTATGAGCGAATAATCTTGTTCCTAGTGCGTTTTGATGAGCAGGATCATCAGCGATAAATATCGAACGAAAGCAGAAAAACTTTAAAATATTGCATGAATAAATAAGTGATTATAAAACCGTCAAGGATGCATAATATTAGACAATTATGTTACCTGAGCAATGCAATGAAAGATTCCATAAGCATGCATCAATGAAAAAATTTGTCCACCATAAGGGTGGAGAAGAAGGAAATATATTGGACAGATCAATTTCCTTGTATTAGGTTTTAATCATAACCAGATAATTCAATGCATTCATGAAATAATTGCTAAGGTTAGTGAAATTATCACCTTGAAATTTGTTAGACCGGTCCACCACCGGTGAAACATTGGCATTCTTTCGCCAGCTGCGGATGCCGCGTGAGCCGCCGAAGCAAACAAAGCATATTTGGAAGGATTTTTTAGGGTTTTGGGAGGGAAATT
>NW_021527095.1:0-963 GCF_001605985.2 Dendrobium catenatum | reverse complement strand
TCGGACTTCTGCTCGTCGACGAACCTTCGTCGGTCTTATACCTGGCGCTGCACCTTTACCAGACTACAGACTTCTGCTTGCCGTCGGACTACTAACCGTCGTCGGACTTCTGCCCGTCGACGGACTTTCCTCGGTCTTGTACCAGACGCTGCACCTCTACCCGACTTCGCACTTCTACCAGATGTCGGACTTCTACCAGCTAATAGACTTTCGTCGGTCTTCTACCCTACGCTGTATGACTACCCAATGTTGAATTCCTGCCAGTCATCATACTTCTCCCCGATGCTGGAAGTTTGCCCGTCATTCCAACCTCTCTCCTTACAACGGTCTATCCGACCTCCATCGCCAACCACCAAACATCGGAATACCACAAGATCTCTCGAAGAAAAGAGGGAGAAGAGAAGAAGGGGGAATCTCCGGACTTTCTTGCCAAGAGAGGGGCCTCGAAAAATTGAGGAAAGGCCTCAATAGTAAGGACAGAGGGAGAAGAGAAGAAGGGGGAATCTCCGGACTTCCTTGCCAAAAGAGGGGCCTCGGAAAACAGAGGGAAGGCCTCAATAGTAAGGACAGAGGGAGAAGAGAAGAAGAGGGAATCTCCGGACTTCCTTGCCAAGAGAGGGGCCTCGAAAAATCGAGAGAAGGCCTCAATAGTAAGGACAGAGGGAGAAGAGAAGAAGAGAAATCTCCGGACTTCCTTGCCGAAAGAGGGGCCTCAGAAAAACCGAGGGAAGGCCTCAATAGAAAGGATAGAGGGAGAAGAGAAGAAGAGAAATCTCCAGACTTCCTTGCCAAGAAAGGGGCCTCAGAAAAACGAGGGAAGGCCTCAATAGAAAGGACAGAGGGAGAAGAGAAGAAATGAGGAGAAGAAGAGAAAAAAAAACATAAGAAGGAGAGAAGAGGACTGATTTTCTAAAGGCTTTAAGGGCCTATTTAAAGTTTTTTAGGAGAAAGAAGAGAAGTTTC
>NW_021527094.1:0-260 GCF_001605985.2 Dendrobium catenatum | reverse complement strand
CAAAGCCCACCTGCCACTGCTGCGATAGGAAAAGTCTCCTGTTATAATAGTAGAGAGAGAAAGGCAAGGATCATTTGATGGATTACTCACCACTCCATAACAAGCTCCATCCTTGCTCCGCCCAAGCCCCAAGGATCCTGTTCACATGCTCCGAGTTGCTCCGCCCAAGGATCCTGTTCCGTGTAGCTCAAGCTGCTGCTTCTGAAACTCTGAAGCTCCTTCCCCCAAAAAAAAAAATCTCTGATGCACACTGCACAGCC
>NW_021527093.1:0-266 GCF_001605985.2 Dendrobium catenatum | reverse complement strand
GCTCTTCCGTAAACAAAGCACGTAGGCCCCCGCACTACTCATGATCCAAACCCGTAAGCCCCCCCACCCCCGTCACCAGAGAACTCTGCACGCCTGTGAACCAAGCCTGCCCACACACCCGTTCACCCACGAACCTACTTGCATGTCCGTCACCGACGAACCCGCACGCTTGTCTAAACAACCTTATAGACGATAACATGTGTTAATGATGTTTGCAACAAATAATAACAATTTTAAGGTGTCGACATAGTGACATATGTGAGAAG
>NW_021527092.1:0-233 GCF_001605985.2 Dendrobium catenatum | reverse complement strand
AATAAATTAATTAATAACAATTGAACTCAAATTTATTATCAAATATAATAATATCTATACTTTCGTTGTGTGTTGGATACTTGTGCAACACTAAGATATGAAGTTTTTAGTGCTTTACCCCCACAAATATCAGATTAGAGTATTCACGGAGATAAAGTACGAAAAACTTTACATTTTAGCGTAATCAGCCCACATCAACTATTATTTTTTATAAAAAATAATTAAATTCTAGC
>NW_021527091.1:0-217 GCF_001605985.2 Dendrobium catenatum | reverse complement strand
ATGGTGAAATTGGCATTCATTATGTTAAATGGGAGGAACTTTGTAAACCGGTAATCAAGGGAGGTAGAGGTCTGTTCACCCCTACTTATAGGGTAGCTGAATTGAGAGCTAGAATTTCATGGAGGTTCTTAAATGGAAAATCATTTTTATTCAAAATCTTGGTCACAAAATATGGCTACAGGATTGATGAAGGAAAATACAAGAAGAACTTGTCTCC
>NW_021527090.1:0-254 GCF_001605985.2 Dendrobium catenatum | reverse complement strand
TGTTGTCGCAGTGAATGATCGTGGGTGATGTTTGCTTGAGCTGTAGTTCGGTTGCTAGGCGCCGAAGCCAGAGAACCTTCGAAGTGGCTGCGGATAAGGCACGATACTCGGCTTCAGTGGAAGATTTAGCTACGGTGACTTGTTTCTTGACCGTCCACGATATGAGGTTCGGTCCCATGAATGTGTAGAAACCTGAGACTGATTTTCGGTCAGTGATGTCGGAAGCCCAGTCAGCATCTATATAGGTATGAAGA
>NW_021527089.1:0-224 GCF_001605985.2 Dendrobium catenatum | reverse complement strand
TCACATACATAATATTTAAAATACCCTCATATTTAACTTTGGTGTTAACTTTTATTTTTAAGCTCTAGGACTAAATTGGATCAATTTTTACTAGTTTATGGACTAAATTGGGAAATTTGGCATTTATTAGTAGTCGAGGGACTATTTCAAGCTTTTATTTATTTTTTTTATTTACAAGATATAAGAAGGGCCCCAAGAAGAGAAGAATATAACAATTTGGCCAT
>NW_021527088.1:0-299 GCF_001605985.2 Dendrobium catenatum | reverse complement strand
GATATTCCAATAGAGATGTGGAAATGCTTAGGAGATATGGAAATGCTTGGCTTACTAAACTTTTTAATAATGTTTTGGAGACTAAAAAGATGTTAGATGACTGGAGAATGAGTGTGTTAATTCATATTTTTAAGAATAAATGTGATGCATAGGAGTGTGCGAATTATAGAGGAATTAAGTTAATGTGACATACTTTAAAACTATGGGAGTGAGTTATGGAGTGTAGGTTGCGGCGTTATACTAATGTTTCTTAAAATCAATTTGGATTCATACCGGGTAGGTCTATTATAGAAACCATA
>NW_021527087.1:0-488 GCF_001605985.2 Dendrobium catenatum | reverse complement strand
TCTATTAAACTGATTATTTTGGATAAAATTGTGACTTCCGATTACAATTTAGATTAAGTTCCTAATTTTAACCTTGTAATTATTTCTCCCCTCTTCAGAAGAATCATTCTTTTAGTGATCTTTTAGAAAATAATGATGGCTTATATTTTTCTAATCTTATAAAAATGAGATTCCTCTATACGATTAGTTAACATCAAATGGGACGTTGAAACGTTTATTCCAGCTCGTGCGAAGCAAAGAAGCCAAAAACTGTTTTTGGGATAGCATATTTGAAACCATTGTTGGGAAATGAGGTTCGTAAAGCTAAATCAGCAAAGTATAGGTCCCATGAAACAAAGCCTAAATTGGTGCATATAGTTTAATCAGTTGCTCAAGTTAACCAAACAATATATCTGTTTGTTGCTTTTGCTTATCAAAAGAGAGAAATTTATTGTTTCATGTGGTCTTAAAGAATTTTGCTTCAGGAAAGCACTAGCCAGTGTCCGTGG
>NW_021527086.1:0-340 GCF_001605985.2 Dendrobium catenatum | reverse complement strand
TATTTCAAATATTAGTTTTAATTTGTAAGTAACCAAATAAAAAACAACTCATAAAATTCATTACAAGAAATTAAAAAGCTAAAAAGTTTTTCAAATATATGATTTTAATTTACATTATATTAAAAATACTCATAAATTTCAAATTCCTCCAACCAAATAGAGTTATTTGAATTAGTCATTGCCATATACTAATAGTTAGAATATGTAGTGTTTATTCATGTAATATTCTTTTATTATTATTGAGAATATTCTATTTATTATATTTCCTTTATTATTTTCTATTGCCTTTATATAAGTATGCTTATCTAGTATGAAATCCATCAAACAAAGATTATGCCTT
>NW_021527085.1:0-252 GCF_001605985.2 Dendrobium catenatum | reverse complement strand
TTGATACTATTGTTTCTGCACCATATTAACCTGCTGCGTTTGATTCATTGCTAGTATAGATCAAACTTTATTGTATTGGTTTTCTAATCGATTTTATTAACTAGATAGTATTGATTCGATCGATTTGATACGATTGATTTGACTGATAGATTGATTTTCTTCTGTGTACGGATTCTTCTGAGATTGACGTATTGATTCTTATTGAGTTTGATTTATTGATTCTTTTACCGCTGTATTGACTATTGATTTGAT
>NW_021527084.1:0-565 GCF_001605985.2 Dendrobium catenatum | reverse complement strand
TCCATACGATATCCATAGCAGTGTCAATATCCATGAAACAATTCAACATCTATCGGTGCCAACATCTATGAATCAATAGCGCAGAATCCACATTAATATCGGTGCTGGTATCTATGAATCAATAATATACAATCGAATTATAAATCCGTCATTAAATTTGTTTAATAATAAATCCATTCAAAATAATAAATCCGTCAAATCAATCGATCAATCAAATCCAGTCTATACTATCAAGTCGATCAAATCAATCAGAAAAGCAATACGATAAATCTCAATTTATCATGTCAATAAATCAATGCAGAATCAATAGTATCAATGAGTCTATACAATATCAATAAATCTATGCCGTCTATGTCCATATCAATGTCAATAATCAATAATCAATAGTAGCCATGCTCAATGATCAATCAATGAAATCTATAAATCTGTACGATGCAGTAAATCCGATCAAAAAGCAGATATCGATAAAACAATAAATCCGTACGTCAATACAATAAGCAGGCATTCAATACTATAATACTGAACAAATAAAATCAACTGGCTATGTTGCTGTTGTAGAATCCAT
>NW_021527083.1:0-354 GCF_001605985.2 Dendrobium catenatum | reverse complement strand
GTTTATTGAACTCAAACCCGATCCGTTTAACAAACGGGTTGACCCTAACCTAAAATTTTCGGATCGAGTTAGAGTCTGATTTTCGGAACGTGTCAAATATTGACATCCCTACCTGCTATCATCGTCAATGCCAACTCTAATAAGATATGATTACAATGCCTTAAGACCTACCGCCATCATCAGCACAATCTCCAGCAAGCTCTCATCACAATGCCTTCTTTACTGACCTACTATTGCCATTGATGTTATATCGAACAAAGCTTCGCTACAATTTCAAAAATTTGGGGGAGTTCAAGTTCTATATATAAGCTCGACTCGAGCTCAAGGGCCATTGATTTGGCTAGCTGAACTCGA
>NW_021527082.1:0-206 GCF_001605985.2 Dendrobium catenatum | reverse complement strand
CTTCTGAATTCTCAAAAATAATGAGTTTGAAATGAGCATGATGGGAGAGCTAAATTATTTTCATGGCTTTAGTGTAAAACATATGGAAGATGGAACATTCCTTGACTAAACTAAATACATCAAGGATATTCTTAACAAAATATGAAATGAATAATGCTAAGGCCCTGAACACCCTCATGAGTTCTATGATTCAACTAGACAAAGAA
>NW_021527081.1:0-391 GCF_001605985.2 Dendrobium catenatum | reverse complement strand
GTATGAACTAGGTTCGTCCAGTACGAACGGTTATTACTAGGTCGGTTCTAGGAATTGCTGAAAACTGTTCTAAGTCGGTTAATCGTTTGGACGAGAATATGTTTGTCTGGACGAAAATTTTCCAGAGACCCGATCGTCCTGGACGATTCTTTACTTCGTATGGACAAAAATTTTTCAGAGGACCAATCACCACGGACAATAATTTATTTTCGTCTGGACAAAAATTTTCTAAAGACCCGATCGTCCTGGACGATATTTAATTTCGTCTAGACGCAAATTTTTCAGAGGACCAGTCGCCACGTACGATAATAAAATTCATCTGGACAAAAATTTTACAGAGAACCAATCGTCTGGTACGATAATTAATTTCGTCCTGGACGAATAGGACTTA
>NW_021527080.1:0-342 GCF_001605985.2 Dendrobium catenatum | reverse complement strand
CCTTCTCTTCTCTTCTTCTCTCTCTTGCTTGGGGTCCTTTCTTGTGAAGAATGAGGGCTATATTTATAGATTTTCCGGAGTGGCATGACCCGTAAATAGGCGTGAGATCAGGGGCGAATAGGGAGTGGTCAAATGGACGGCCGATATCGAATCCTACGACCGTTCACCGTTCGTTGGCCATTTGGAGGCCTTATTGATGTCGAAATTCAGCGATCTTGGGCTCGTTGGATTCGCCTCGTCGAGCCGTTCGATTCGAGTATAAGCTTGTAAAAATCAGAGCCTGTTTGGTAACTCAAATTGTGGTTTGAACCTTCCAACAGCGCTTCAGGTCCATGATTTGAA
>NW_021527079.1:0-312 GCF_001605985.2 Dendrobium catenatum | reverse complement strand
CTAATTCCAAATGAGACATGCTTATAGTCAAATTATGCGGCTCGACACGATGATTCCAATAAGTCCAAGATTGATGAATTTTAATATAATTAAGACATTCAAATGATAAATAACAATTCACGATCAAAGTGATCAATATCTGCCGTCCATTTAAACCATTCCCATATTTATAAGTCATGCCACTCTCAAAAAATTATAAATAGCCCCCATTCATCACATGAAACCAGGAAGAGAAAGGAAGAGGATAAGGGAAGAATTTGGGAGATTGATTGCCTTCACCATCGCTGGAGTTCTTCCCAATCATTGACAGAC
>NW_021527078.1:0-3792 GCF_001605985.2 Dendrobium catenatum | reverse complement strand
ATGTAATAGCATATAAGAAGTTGTGAAATACCTTTATTTGGTTGTTATGCTGCAGAACTAGTGAATGTATGTGATATGGTACTAGTGGATGTGCTCACTTGATCTGTTTCTCCCCTCAAGACATTCACACTTAGATCCTCTAGTTGCAGGTCTGATAATGACAAATCTATCTTATCATCTATAAACCACTCATTATCAGATGCTACATCATCACACACCAATAGTTCCTCATCATCCTTCAACCCCTTATTCCTCAATCTTCGATCTCTCAATCTCTTGTTGTGCTTGTCCTATATCCTCTCCTGGATTAACCATATACTGGTTCATAGGACCCCGCGCACCTCTATTATGTATAGTGGAAAATGTTAAGTTTCTAAGCCAAATAACAGATCATTTTTGCATGTTCTGAAAAGGTCGAAACAAATACTATTCATAATAAACTTATTTCAATGTAGTATAAAAGCAAATGAAACATAAGATAGTATATTATGGAAATGTCTAATTTTTTTATAAGACCAAGAGCATTAAAGTTAGAATTGTCTATTGATATTCTTATGAATCTAGTCTTAATCTCTCTTTATGTACAATTCAGTCATTTTAAGATAAGTTATAATACTCAAAATGAAAAATGGATTCTTAATGAGTTCATTGCTCAGTATGTGAGAGGAAGAAAGATTGAAACAAGAAAAAATAAAAAATGCTCACTTAACTTTTTCTTCTCATTATATTATCACTAAAAGGAAAAAAAATTATAAAGCTAAAGGAGTTGTAAATAAAGGGACTTCACAACCAAAATTGCAACAGAAGTAAGATTCGGTTATTACTTATTTCTTCTGCAAAAAGATTGATCATGTGAAGAAGGATTGTCCAAAATATACTAATTAATTAACTCATCAAAAAAGAGTAAACTTCTAAATCTTGTTTGTTCTGAAGTTAATTTGGTTTTGGTGCCAAATCATACTTGGTGGATAGATAGAGGTGCAAATACTCACATAAGTGTGATTATGCAAGATTTTTTAAGGAGACGAGTGTCAACTGATGCTGAAAATTTTATCTATATGGAGAATAACAATGAAGCTCTTATTAAAGTTATAGGCTTAGATAGATTATACTTAAAATCTTGTTATAATTTGAATTTATGTGAGACTTTTTATCTGCCGTCATTTAAACGGAATATGATTTCTATTTCATGTTTGGACAAATCTGATTAATATTGTTAATTTGGAAATGGACAATCTCTTTAAATATTCAAAAATCATTGGTATAGGTTTTTTTATTGATAATCTATATAAATTAGATATTTCTGCCTCATAGATAAATGAAATTTTGCATATAAATAATTTTGATATAAAGAAAAAATTAACTGATGAAAATTCATTTATGTTATGACACGGATGTTTAGGACATATTTCTAAATAAAGAATAAAAAAGCTTGTGTTGGATGAAATTTTTTATTCTCTTAATTATACTGATTTTAAAATTTATATTGAATGTATTAAGGAAAAAATAAATAAATATTAAGAAATTAAGATCAAAAGGAGTTTAAATGTCTTAGAATTAATACATACTGATATTTATGATTCATTCCCTATAACTTCTTGGAATGATTAACAGTATTTTATTACTTTCATAAATGATTATTCTCGTTATGAATATTTATATTTAATAAATGAAAAATTAGAATCTCGATATATATTTAAGATCTTTAAAATTGAAGTTAAAAATCAACTTAGTAAGAAGATTAAAGTTGTCAAATCTGACCATGATGGTGAATATTATGGTAGATATGTAAAATCAGGTGAACAACGTTCAGGCCCTTTTGCAAAATATTTAGCAAAGTATGTCATCGTTCCTCAATACACTATGCTAGAGACTCCAAGTCAAAATGGTGTAATTGAAAAACGAAATATAACCTTAAAGAATATGGTTAGAAGTATGATTAGTCATTCTTCTTTATGAGAATCACTTTAGGAAAAATCATTAAAGATTGCAATTTATGTTTTTAATAAAGTTTCAAGCAAAGCAATAGCTAAAACCCATATGAGTTGTAAACTAGAAAGAAATCTAATATTAAGCATTTTCATATTTGGGGATGTCTAGCTGAAGTTAGGTCATATAAGCCTAATGAAAGAAAATTTGACTTAAGAACAGTTAGCTATTATTTTGTTGAATGCTATGAAAGGTGAAGAGGCTTTAAGTTTTATGATTTCTCAAAAAAAATCCTTTTTTGAAACGAACAATGCTAAGTTTATTGATGATGTTAAATATAATGAGAGTGGTAAACTCATATATTTTAATTTTGAGGAGAAATATGTTATTATTCCTATTGTTACAATTGAAAATGATCATGTAACCATGCTTGCTATTATTCATATTGTAAATCCATATAATCAAAATACTCTTGAGTTATCTCGCACTCATATAGAATGACACGAAATCAAATTGAAGGGTCATTAAAAAAATTCACAAAGGAAAGGAGAACAGCTATTTTAGATGATTATATTACACATCTCCAAAAACATGAGTTTGATATGGGATTGAAAGATGACCCAATCTCATTTACTCAAGTTAAACAATAATCTAATTCTCAAAATTGGATAGAGGCCATGGAAGATGAGATGAAATCAATAAAAAATAATGATGTTTGGGATCTTCATGGATTGTTTAAATGAGCAAAATCTATTGGTTATAAATTGATTTTTAAAACTAAAAGGATGCAAAAGGTAATATAGAAAAATATAAAGCAAGTCTAGTTGTTAAAGGTTTAGACTAATTACATATTCATAATTTATATATGTGACCCAAGTGAAAGATTTATAATTTATCTATATTACCTTTTAAATTATGAATATTTATATAACTAGACCTGCTTTATAACTAGACCTAATATGTTGTCATTATTCCTAAAATGTATATTTTTAGACCTGCTTTATAATTTAAACTAAAAATTTACATTGAGCTCTTAGTCTAAAAATATTAATGACAACACATTAGGTCTAGTTATAAAGCAGGTCTAAAAATATACATATTCATAATTTATCTATTTCATTAATTATATGAGCATAGTGATCATTGATGGGTTTTGTTTACTAAGAATGTAACAAAGATCGCTTAGATTCTATATTAATATGATTGATGGATCAAATTGTCTAAAGATGTCATAAATATAGTAAATATTGAGCTCTTACGGTTATTTAATAATGTATTATTATATATACATATATATGCGACCCAAGTGAAAGATTGTTGGAAATTTTTTATATGTGGACTCATATATTTATACATATAAATAAATTATTATACATTAGAAATTATCTAAAATTAAGCCAATTAAATTCGTGATCTATTTCATAATTAAATTATTATTTAGCTTATGTGGCATCTCAATTAAATTTATATACAATTAAATATTATGCATAGGTCGAGTATTTATTTTATATTAATGATGAGCTGAAATAAAATAAATACAATTAAACTATAAAAAGGTCATGATCCCCAGTTTAAGTGGTAAAACTCTTATTTCCCTCATTTTTCATCTTGAGTGAAAAGAAAGGGCCTTTGGCTCTCCTGGAGAATGCCGCTTCAAACATGGAAGATCGAAAACCTCAATTATGCATTTCAATGAATTCATGTACGATTCGTCGATTCTGATATCTTTTCTCAATGATTTGGCATGAATTTCAAAGTCGATGAAATTATTTTTTCATCTCCATTGAATTCTAACAAGTAGATCCGGGATTTAAGTCAAAACAGAGAAGAAAGGGATTTAAGATTCTGCAAGATTTGAAGTTG
>NW_021527077.1:0-200 GCF_001605985.2 Dendrobium catenatum | reverse complement strand
CCTAATAATAAACCTATTGAGGAAGGTGAAAAGCTTCCTAATTTTTTGTTTCTATTGATTCCATGCTTCAAAATGAAGAGAACCCAACCTTCTTGCTTAATGTGGATACTAATTATAAAGGAAATGATAGTGTGTAGGATTGTGAAGAAGGGAAAATTATCCTTAGTAAAATTCCTGGCCCTCTTGATGTGGTTCATATT
>NW_021527076.1:0-433 GCF_001605985.2 Dendrobium catenatum | reverse complement strand
GTCACCAGCAGGTATGGGACTTAAGAAATGGGGTACATAAGTGGGCACAACGGTTAGAGTGGTGACATGAAAGTAAGGGCTAAAATTCTCTCTAACATTAAAGTCAGTATGAGGGGTGGTGAGATAAATCCAATCAAGAAAATCACACTCCCTCAAATGCAACTCTAAAGCGGCAACTCCTAAAATAGATTCCAATAAAATACGAGGATGCCCAATTCCCCAATTAGGTCCAACACCACTCAGGGTCAAGTCACTATCTTTCAAATTCGTACATATGTTCTCAATATGATGAGGTAGGGTCATAATCTTAAGATCAATGGGTTCCGGTTCATTCAATTCAGGTGATAGTTTTAATTGATTCACTTCCAATTCGAAATCATTACCATCAAGATTACCTAAAGTCATCTCAGTAGTTGTTACAACTAAATCAGGA
>NW_021527075.1:0-802 GCF_001605985.2 Dendrobium catenatum | reverse complement strand
TGATTAATTAAGGCATAATTGTGAATATCGTCTAGGCTGATCCAAGATCGTCCTAACCGATTTCCAAAAATTATAGAATACCTTAATTATTTATGATGGCAACTTCTTTCTATTTTGAGCTTATCGTCCTGGCCGATACATGTATCGTCCAGGATGATCTTTTAATGACGGTTGCCTTAATTAAGAATTCCGAATAGAATCTCTATTTTAAACTACATCGTCCAGGCCGATAAAAATATCATCCTGGCCGATGTAAGTAAAAAAAAAAATTCTAAGTTTCTCAAGTGTGTGTGTAGGGTTACTTAGCATCAGTCTCTTTGAACATTACAAATAGACTCAAGAAGAGAAAAAAAATAAAGTACAGACTGACTCAACCCAAAACCTACGCAATCTTGAACTGGGTTAGTTTGTTCGTTCGATCTTTGATTCCTGAAAAGTTATAAGTAACATGTAGTCAAAGAGAATCAATAGTGTTTGTCAATCATCAAAACATAAGTAGTGAAAATAGATTTGCAATAATCTCCTCCTTTTTTATGATGGAAAAACACTACAAAGATAAAATTACGGGATCGACAAGTGTAAAAATATCATAAACTTCTCCCCCTTTTGACATATAAAAAAGGAGGAGGAGAAAAAAAATAAATATCAAACCATAATTTTTTTTACCAAGGTATGAAAATGATGTAGTATTCCATGTGATTGATTGAAAAACTTGTGGGTTAATGAGTTAACAATCTCAACAATCCAAAGAATGGTATAATATCCGGTCTTGGTTACCCTTAGCTCAGACGTTTTCTTAGGG
>NW_021527074.1:0-1499 GCF_001605985.2 Dendrobium catenatum | reverse complement strand
AATATTAAGGTATTACATGTCCCTCAAATTACATTTTAAACATAATTAGTAGGAAAGGTACTGGTCCTTACAGCTGTATAAGCGCAGAAGCTGTTTTTGGTGGAATTTTGAAAACAGGTTTTGAAAAACATAGTTTTCTTTGGAAATTTTGAAATCAACTTTTAGACTCGAACTTTAATATTGAACATGCTATTATAAATAATCATACCACTTTGAAAAGTGGAGATAAAATTTTAAAATAGGGTTCAAAACTAAAATTACGAGTCCTACTTTGGATATCATAACTAGATCCGGGATGAACCACATATGAACTCGAAAGGTCAAAAAGGATTTTGGTCTAATTTCTGATTATGGTATCTTAAGTAGACTATCGTTAATCTCATGACCCAAAAACTTGTGAACAAATAATATATCTCCCCTAAGGGAGAAGATACCACTGATCAGTAGTTATTCGGGCATGAAGATAACGATTGTCATTTTTTAAACCTTTCCAAAGAATACTATTTATGAATTCTAAATATTTCTTTTATGAAATTAAATTTTCTTTTAAATTCTAAAGTCAAATTGACCATCATAGAGGATATAATGCTTCAAAAGGCGGAGATAAAATATCCTAACGGGTTCAGACTCAGAATTATAAATTTTCTCTTAGTTATCGTAGCCTGATTTAAAGGAGAGACGCATATGACCTCGAGAAGGTCAATATGAGGTTTAATCTAAAATAAAACAATGTTAATTAAGAGAAAAGGATTATTAATATCATATTCAAATTGATTGTTAACACATAATAAATCTCTTTGGAGAAAGAGAATATGATCTTCCCCATATCCTAAATCTAAATTTGGACACGAGACTATAGTTTTCTGAACCTAACTAATGCAGTGGAGAACCTGGACTTACCCTAGCCAGGATTGGGGAGCTAGTTAACCACCTAATTGATTTAAAATAGATGAATCTGGTATTTTTATGAAAGAGTGGTAGGGATATTTTTTTTAAGGTTTTGGAGAGAAGGGGATGACATCTAGATATTTTTTTAATTGGCCCTCTTGACTTATATTGGGTGAAAAATGTTAAGGATTAATGCAATTAAAATTTTGACTCTTTTAAATGTGTTTCTAATACAATACATGCTTGTTGACAACTTCAAATCATATATATTTGAAAGTTTAAAAATAGACTTAAAAATAATTGTTTAGAAGACTAGGCTTCCCCAGGTCCGGCACCTTATCCTCATAGGTCAGATTATCTGGACTCTACTTGTAGACGAGGAAGGGTCTAAAAGAAGGAAAGAATAAGTGCAAGAATATGCATGCGACCCCAAGGGCGGTCCCCACCTTAAACTGTAAACTGTTTTATTATGAGTATAAAGATTTCACACCCTTACGAGTCTCAAGTATCTTGGCGAAAACAAAAGTGGCGTATAAATGCGAAAAAACTAGAAAAATAGGTAATCCTAAAGTTTATCATATCAACACATCAAATATAAATGAATTAAATAA
>NW_021527073.1:0-298 GCF_001605985.2 Dendrobium catenatum | reverse complement strand
CTATGAGAGGTAAGAGTCCCTTTAGGAGAAATAATCTTCTTAATATTGTTTCTGTTATTCCAGGCTCTAATCTTAGCATATAGAAAGCCAAGATCATCTTCATCTTGAGAGAGCCAATAGGCTTTGGCTCTTTTCTTAATCCATGAGGACCAGTTGTCCTGTAACCTTCCTAAATATTCATTGGCATTTTTCAAAGAAGTATTAAGACCATGATCAAGAGGATTGCATTGAATTTCATTAAGGAAATGAATATGATTCCTATTAGCCTCGAGGATAGCCTTGGAAAGGAAGGAAGAAG
>NW_021527072.1:0-254 GCF_001605985.2 Dendrobium catenatum | reverse complement strand
AGAGCTTTGTTTCAAAATCATAAGTTTAGACTACTTCTTGATTAACTTAAATGGCTACATTTGAAAATGGAAATACACCTGAGGGTTACTCCATTAATAGACTTCCATTGTTTGACAATATACCTTCTAATTTTTGAAAAACACGCAAGTATACTTTCTTACAGTCACTTGATTATCATTTGTGGATCTTAGTCCATGAATGACATACAAAACAAATTAGATCAGTTGATGGAATTAGAGTTGAAACACCTTTT
>NW_021527071.1:273036-281158 GCF_001605985.2 Dendrobium catenatum | reverse complement strand
GAGATGTAGTTGTAATTAGGAATTTTATTATGGATCACTCCACGAGACTCTCTATGTTCAATGATTTCTCTAATTTAAATATGCTTGCAATTACTGAAACTCGATTTGCCTCTGTTATAGTGATGTTGAGAAGTTTAAAAAAAATAAAAAATGCTCTTCAAGTTATGGTGATCAGTGACAAATGATCCTATTATATGGAAGATGATGTTGGAAAGGCTATATATGTAAAGGAGAAGTTTTTATATTTATGGTGGGATAAGATTGAATACATCTTAAATTTCACATATTTAATTTATGAGATATTGAGAGTAGCTTATACGGATAAGTCTTGTTTACATCTCATTTATGAGATGTGGGATTCAATGCAAGCCAAAGTAAAAGAAATTATATATATACATGAGAGGAAGGCACTTCTGAAAGACTCAAGATTTTGGGATGTTATTTATGATTTTTAAAAGATAGGTAGAGCAAAAGTAATATACATTTACTTTGCTTGACTCACTCACTAAATCTCATGTAAATTTCAATATTTTTTCATTATTAATTCACGATTTTTTGTTTAATAAGTTCCCATTATTTGATTTTAATGTTATTTGAAGATATTCAACTAAATAATGGTTTCGAGAGGATCCTCAAAAAGTTTCTCCATAGAAAGATTTAGAAATTTAAAATATGAGAAATACATATTTGAAACATTATTTTCCAAATGAGGAGAAAGTGTCAATATTGAGCTTATTAATTTTTTGGTTATTTAGAGGACCTTGGTGACCAAAAGTCAATGCATGATAGGTGGAGAATTGATCCGAAAATGTGGTGGATTATACATGGAACTTCAGTACCTCTACTTTAAACAATCGTCATAAAATTGCTTGGCCAAGTTTCATCCTCATCTTGTTGTGAAAGAAATTTGAGCTGTAAATAGAATTTTATTTTTTGAGTGCAGTTAGTCTGTACGAACTGACCATAGTACGGGACGAACTTAAGAAAATTATGAAAATCTGTATGGTTAGTACGGACGAACTGTCTGGACGAACTGAGTAAAATGGACGAACCTGAGTTCGTCCGGGACGAATTTTTGCCCGAGAGCATCGTCCAGGGACGAAATCCATCATAGTCTGTACGATCTGTGTCCAGAGAGTTTCATCCTGGGACAAATGGGAAACATCGTCTGGACGAACGTAAAGATCTTTTCTCTATTTAAGGACCGTTTGAGATATTTTGAAGAGAGAGAAAAGAGGAGAGAGAAAGAGAAGGAAAAGGCTTAGTTTTGGAGGCTGCAGAGCGATTTTCTTCCAACGCCGCTGTTAGAAGAATTGTTTATCTCGTAGTAAGGAATTCGACTCCTATTTCTGATTTCGAGTTTTGGTATTTTTTTTTGCTCAGTTTGTATTTCCGTTATCGAAATTCTTACATGTCTTTGTATTGACGAAACTTTTACCACGTAACTTTTGGTATGTTGTAGAAATGATGATTTTACAATATTTAAGTATTTTCTAGAAAATTTTCACCGGATATTTTGAATTCTGTGGAATTTTTATCGAATAGAAAATCATCCGTATGTTGAAAAATATTGCTTCAGTACAAGTAAAGTTTTAAAATGATATTTTATCCTATTTCTGGTAATTTTGTAGTTTTCTGAAACTGTGTATTTTGTTTCTATTTGGGATTTCTATCGACTGTACGATATTTTTAGGATTCTCTTCATATGAGCTAATTGTGTTTGTTGATTGCAATGTATTAATGAGATGTATATGATTGAAATATTGTTATATTACTAAAAGACAAGTAAAGACTGGTTGAACCGTTGGTTGAAGATTGACCTATATAGGATGGTGGGCCGACGGGCTTTCCTTTAAAAAGGATTTGGTGTTATCCTCTATTGATCATGTGATTACTGAAGGGAGTTATAAGGATATTACCGTGCCGACGGGCAAGGGTGACGACTCTATTTACTGAGCCAACGGATTACTAACACTGATACTAGCCTTGAAAAATGTCTTAATAGCTAGTGATTGTACTTGTTAAGTAAGACTATTGTACTGGAATGCATGTGTAAAGTATTGTTCTTATTATTTCATTATGGATTTACTGATTTTTTGATACTGACAGATTTATTGATATTAAATGGATTTACTAACGGATTTACTAACGGATTTATGAGTTTACTATCACTGCACGATTTCATTGATATTGCATATTGTTTACCGATTATATTACTAATTCACCGATACTACTGATTCATTGTACTGATTTTATAACACGTGATACACCGAATACTGAATGATACATGTGATACACTGATACATGTGATACACTGAACACGTGATATAGAATACGTTTTTACTATATTGCTGCGATTTCAACTATTCTTATCCATATATTGATTTGATTGTTTTATGTGATTCCATATCGATTGATATTATTGACCGGAGATGATTTCTTTATTCAATGATTTGATTGATTCTATTAATATGATATTGATTTGATGGATATTTTAGATACAACGATTTTCTCTATCGATTTGACCGATATTTAAAGATATGATGGATTCTTTTGAGATTTGACGTATGTACTGATTTAATGAGCTTTATAGATTTTTCTACTGTTTACCGATTCTTCTACTGATGATTTTGGATTGTATTGATTATGCATTGATTATTGTTTCTGTATTGATTTCCGTATCTGCATCGATTCAATGATCATGTGCAAGTGACTGATATTGATTTGATTGATTGAGATGCATATTGCTTTCGTACCGTGTTTTGATTTCAGTTGTAGGCTTTGGTGACCTACTGTGCTTTTTAAGCTCATTATATGTGGTTAATGATTTCATGTGCATAGCCTCCCGTGTGAAGCTTCTTTCATATACTAGTGTAGTTTTCGTAGTTTTTTGTTCATATATTGTTTTGTAGCCCGAGCGGCTATTGTATATATTCTTTTGGACGTTACTTTTGGGATTGTAATTAAGAAATGTCGTAATATGAATTATAGTATTTTAATGTATTTGTTTTCTTTAATGTAATTAGCATTTCTGGATATCTGTATTGATCTGAGCGAGAAGAAAGAATAAGAAGAAAAATATGCCGATGAATCCTTTCACTATAGATGTCTGGGACGTCACAGGAGCACATACTAGTTCATTCAATCAATGAAGATAAATAAATTTACTCTACAACTAGTTGAAGATTTAATTTATGTGCATACAAACTTTTGTCTTCTCTCAAGGAAAAATCCAACTTTTATGGAATGAGACAAAAGGATGTGGGATGTTGCTGCATATGAATTTGAATCTCTTGTGGATATGGGAATAATATAAATTGCTAATCTTTCATTTGATGAGCATGAATTGTAAGCTATGATATTTATTAAAGATGATATAGAAATTCAAAGACAAACCACTTAATAAGCTAATCCTATCATTCTTTCTATTGAATAGTTGAAACTTCATGTGCCGGATAATTTATGTTTTTGTTTTTGATGTTGTACTAGACATGTAAATATTTAATGCTTGTTTTTATTTTGAAATTATAAGATACAATTCCACAAATGATGTTGCTTTCAATATTTTTTGTCATTTCAAATATTACGTTTTTAATTACTATCTTAATTTTTATGTATAATTTATATATTATAATGTCGTATCCACGCCGTATCCATGTCATGTATTTTTAAGAATTGACGTGCCCCGTATCCGTATCGTGTCGTACCATGTCGCCGTATCCATATTCGTGCAACATAGCATGAGATGCAATAAGGAAAATGATAAAGGTTGTTTTTGGTACTTGGGAGGAGCCATATCATATAGTTAATTTATTTATGGAAGCCATCGCATTTGTTATGGCACTATGTACAAGATACATTCGACTGATTCACATAGATTTGAAAGAATTTTTTGGGCATTCAGTCTAAGTATTGTAGGTTTGAGATTCTGTCGAGTATTGTAGGTTTGAGATTCTGTCGGTTTGTGCTAAACCTAGATGGTACATTTCTACGTAGCAAATAACTAGGAAATCTATTTAAAAAATAATAATAATAAAAAACTAGGAAATCTATTAATTGCAGTTGATATTGATGCAAATGTTTTAATATAGTTTAATTAATATAATTTCAAATATAAATAATAATTATATAACATATAAATAATAGTTATATAATTAATTAGCCCTAGAATATTTAAATGATTAATGAGATAATTAATAATTAATGATTAATTAAATAATACTTTAAAATTAATTAAATCATTAGTGTTAAATAGTTAGTCATTCTAAAAATAGTTAACTAATTAATTAGATAATTATTAATGTAGTTAGATATTAAATGTTTATTATAAATTACATATAAGAAAATAAAATTAGTTATCCTCTTTTGGTGAAGCTATTAATAGCTCATTTGGTTGTTTAAAATTAGAGAATATGTTTTGAAGATTAATTTGAATTTTTATTTTTTTATTTTTCAAAATACCTCAAAAGGGAGATCAATTTAAAAATGATATTTAAGCTTATTTTGTTGTTGATAGATGAAATTGTACTTTAAAATGTGGTAGATTTTATTTTCATTTATTTTAAGATATTTAGTGAAAACTCACTAATTTATTAAAAAAAGTCAAAATAGATCATAAAAAATAGTTTATATCATAAGTTGTTTTTGAACCAATAAATAAATATATAAAAAAATAATCAATATAATTATTTTTTAAAACGTTTTCTAATTTCAATCAGCCAAATGAGCAAATATCTCATTCACATTTAACTTGTTTGTTTGAAATATTATATTTATTTTCTATTTTTTTAATCAATTTGGTTCCTTTTTTTTAATACATAAAATATATGAAATTTATAAATTTTTTATGAAAGATCATTGTCTTGTGATGGAGATCAGAATGACCATAGTAGGCAACGGAGGTCGGAAGTACCGTAGTCGGTAGGAGACCGAGGCCTGAAAGACTGTAGTTGGCAGGATACCGGGGTCTGAAAGACCATTGTCTGGTGATGGAGGTTGGAAGGACTGTAGTCGGCAGAAGACCGGGGTCTGAAAGATCGTAGTTAGCAGGATACCGAAATTTGAAAGACTATTATCTAGTGATGGAGGTCGGAAGGACACGTAGTCGGCATGAGACATAGGCCCGAAAGACCGTAGTAGAACTTCGAGAGAACTCTCGGCATCAAGTGGTGGTCTGGCGGAGCTCAGGGTCTCAGGTGGTGGTCCGGCGGAGCAACGATGTTAGGCAATGGTCCGGCGGAGGTGAGGGTCTCAAGTGGTGGTCCGGCGGAGCAACGACGTCAGGCGGTGGTCCGGCGGAGGTGAGGGCCTCAAGTGGTGGTCCAGCGGAGCTCAGGGCCTCAGGTGGTGGTCTGACAAAGCAAAGACGTCAGGCGGTGGTCCGGCAGAGGTGAGGGCCTCAAGTGGAAGTCCGGCGGTGGTCGAGGAGAGCTTCTTCCTTCTATTCTTCCTTCTTATCTTCTTTCTTGGAGCCCCCTTTTCAAGAGATAGGAGGGGTCTATTTATAGATAGTGGCATGACTGGTAAATAGGTGAGAGATCAAGCGTAAATGGGCAGTGGTTGGATGGACAGCCGATATTGAATCCCTTGATCGTGGACCGTTTGTCAGACATTTGAAGGTCTTAATGATGTTGGAATTTCACAATCGTGGGCTCGTTGGATTTGTCTCGTCGAGCCGCTCGATTCGACTATAAGCATGTAATGTTTGGAAACCGTTTCGTAGTCCAAATTGTGGTTTGAACCTTCCAACAATGCTTCAGGTCCTTGATTTGGACTCATTTGGGCTCGGGTTGAGTCGAATTTGGTGTCGTTGGGTTCGTGTTTATGAGACGCTCAGTTTGACTGTAAGTTTGCTGAAATCGGAGTTCAGATGGTCCCAATTTTAATTTTGGAAGTTTTCAACTTGATTTTGCATCGAGAGTCGAGCCCGATCAAGATAATTTTTTATGACGCATCAATAATAATTTACAATTATTCTTCTCTTCAATTCACCCTATCCTATTTTTCACTTCAATTAATTAAAAAAACTTTAGAGGAAGAAAAATAAAATAAAATAATAAGAATAATTAATTCAAAATTTAAAAAATAGAAATAATATTTTATATTTTAAATGTCCTTGTAGATCAAGTTGCCACCTCATTTATAAATTTAAAATTGATGGAGTAATATAATATTTGCTAAATTTAAAATGCAAAACTGTTTTTGAGAGATGAATATAATAAGGCTCATGAATTGTCTCTATTAAAAAATAATCCCACAAGCCACGTTATTGACAAGCGTCGGCGCTTCATTGGCTGTGTACTGCATGGATTAAATATCTGTGCCACGCCATCTTTCAAAATTTCTATATAATTTGGCTTTTAATTCTAAGATTTGCTTAACCATTTTCACTAATTAATTTTTTTGACCGTTGAGTTTCCATTAATCCTTTCAATGATTGTCATTAGCAATGTTTAAGAATGCTGTATTGTATTGATATTTTTATTATTTTTCTCAATTGATCTTCTTTAATTAACTCTACTAATGATTTAGATTAACATTTTGTGTGACCTTAAACATCTATATATAATAATTTCTTTTTCCACAAGAAATTTTAATCCATAAAAAAGAAGATACAGACATCCAACGAAAAAGGAGCAAACATCAGCTAAAGAAAAAATACACAGTGGAGCAACTGACCAGAAAAGAAAGGGGGAATCATCGAAACGATCTCCCACCCAAACAATAGACAAGGGCCCTCCAAAGGGAAAGCAACAGGCCAGCAAAACCAAATCCCGCACAAAGACCAGTAAGAAGCCGCCATCAATGGTTGTCAAAAAGCTTATTTGGATTTCCTGAGACGACGATTTCCCCCACCCAAGGTAAAATCATTTTCCATGAGATGATCCACTGCACCTTATATGATTCCTGAACACCCCCAAAAGAGTCAGCAAAAACTGTCCGATCCCCATCCAAACTAACAAGGGAAACATTCAACAAATCCGAGTGATCCACATAGCAATCTCTAGACTTGCCTAAATGAACTTGTAAAGCAACATTTGAAATTAGAGAAACTAACACATCAATAAATTGAGCAGACATAAGAACCCCAACAGGTGTAACTGACTCAGTAACAGGAGAAATAGTTGTTGACCCACCCAAATTAGTGGAACCTATTAGAGCAGCAACACAAGAATACTTAATTGTAATCTGTAGCCGATCTAGTGTATAGCCTTTTATGTATCGGTACACTCTATAAATACATATGTATCATATGAAGCAAATAACGAAATGAATAATATTTCTCTGTTTACTTTCTCTCTCTCGTTTGTCTTCTTGTTTCTGTAAAGATTCAGAGATTAAGTTTCTACATGGTATCAGATTCCCGGTAAAGATCGTGGTTCTCCATGGAAGCGTCAACCACAGCTCCTTCTATCTCGGACGAACAAACCGAGACCTCTATCTCCGCTGCTCCGGTTTTATCTTCTTCTCTGAAATTTGTTCTTTCAAATCTCAAGAACACCGTGCCAAATCAGTTATCACCGGATAATTACCCATTGTGGCGATCGCAGATCTTGAAAATCTGTCGCGCTAATGGCCTGGAATCATTTCTTGATTCGCAGAGCCCTATTCCAGTCAAAATTGTCATTCGCTCCGATGGATCGTCCGCCTCTAATCCTCTATACCAGCAATGGCTTCTCAATGATCAAAATCTAGCTGCAGCCATGTGTTCTACGATTTCGTCTTCTATTTTATCCTATGTTCTTAATTTGGAAACAACTGCAGCCATTTGGCTGAATCTTGAAACGAGATTCCTATAACGCCCCAAGATCCGTGTAGTGAAAGGATTCATCTGATCGATCATTCATTTTCTTTTTCTTTTCTTCATTCGTTATTCATATCAATATATACATCCAGAGCCAGGGATAATTACATTACAAAAAAAAACAGCAGCGGATACTATAATTCACATATAGTACAACAGAGCACAGACAAAAAGCGTCCAAGAGGTCATATACAATAGCCGCACCGGCTACAAAAGAAAGCCTACCAAGGCTACAAAACAAAGAGCTACAGAACTCGACGGAAAGATCTTCAGACTGGAGGCCCTGCACCTGAAATATTAACCACATATAATGAGCTT
>NW_021527071.1:210051-271568 GCF_001605985.2 Dendrobium catenatum | reverse complement strand
CAACATTCTAAGACTATTCTCCTACTGCTCAAACCAGTTCGGACCTCAGAATAAATTTTAGTCAAAATAAAACTCCGCAGAACCAAAACGAACCGGACGAAATCCGCCAGAAAATAATCAAAACGTGCAGAATAATCACGTCTACAACATACCAAAAGTTACGCGGTGAAATCTTTGCCAGTACCAAACCGGGTACGAAAATCGCTTACAAAAACACAAATCTGAGCACCATTTCGCAAAATCTCAAAATCTCTGAAAACAGAAGTAGGGTTCGGAATCCTTACAGCGAGACAAACAAAATATCCAACAGCAACGAACGACGAAAATCGCTCCGCGGACCCCGAAATCGGACTTCTTCCTTTGCTTTTCCGCCCTTTCTCTCTCCTCAAAATATCTGTTTTATAAAAAATATTTTCTCTCTCCTCAAAACGAGCTCATTTTCTTATATCATTAGTGGGATCGGCCCGGCCGATCGTCACATCGTCCCGGGATGATCAGACCAAAATCGATCGTCCTGGACGACTCCAGGAACTATTCTCAGGACGATATTTTCTACAGTGCAGATCGGCCTGGACGATCTCCAATCGGCCCGGACGATCCTGGGAAAAATATCACTTTTCCCAGCAGCTACAGCAACAGCAAAGGAACGAGGTCTCACAATTCCAATCGACGAACAGATCTAAAGTGATTCAACTCAAAAATGAGTTGCATCACATTTCTCTCAAGAATCTCACGATGGTGCAGTATCTTAACGAGATTAAGTCACTGGTAGATCAAATCGCAACCGCTGGTGCCAAGGTAGATGAAGAAGATATTATCTTGTATATCCTCAATGGACTACCTGGAACCTATCAAGCGTTTAAAACTTCAATCAGAACCATGACACAACCGCTAACTCTTGAGCAGTTATATGTATTTCTTATATCTGAAGAAATTCATGTTGCTTCGGATGCGGCTAGATCGGCTCCGTTTGAAAATCTAAACACAGCGCTGTTTGGGTCTCGCGGGCGTGGTAGAAAAGGACGAGGTCGCTCTTATGGTTCGTCCAACAACAATAACAATGTCAAAGAATCATCTACAAAATCAAATCAAACATGTCAGATATGTACGAGGACATACGGCAAACGAATGCTAGCACAGGATGAATGCAAATTATGTCCCTCAACCACGACAGCAATCCAGAGCTCTTATGGCTGATTCATCTGGTGTCTCTCAAGATTGGTACTTGGATTCTGGCGCGTCGTCTCACCTAACGCATGCTTTGGATAATCTGTCTATTTCCCAACCTTACCAAGGCTCTGATGGCGTCGTCATTGGCGATGGGAGCTCGGTTAGCATAGCAAATTCAGGGAAAGGCTTGCTACTGACTCCCTCTCGTAAGCTTTTGTTATCAAAAATATTTCATTCTCCTGAACTTCGTTACAATCTTATTTCTATATCTCAACTTACTCGTGATAATAATATAGCTGTAATTTTTAATCCATCTGGTTTTATTTTTAAGGACTTGACGACTCAACAAGTTCTTTTTCAAGGCCCCTGCCGTGACGGATTATATCCGATTTCTTCGGCTCCGGCGATCAAGACCTATGGGCTCACGGCAAAAAGTAACAACAATAAGCTTTGGCACGACAGATTGGGTCATCCCAATCACCGCGTTTTTCATTCTATAGCTTCCTGTAACTCTCGGTTACATATAGATACTACAATGCATACTTGTCACGTGTGTAATAAAGCCAAACATCATAAATCTGTATTTGAATTGTCTTGTAATCGAGCAAATTCTGTGTTAGATTTAATTCATTCTGATGTATGGGGTCCTGCTCCCACGGCATCAAATACTAGCATGCTTTACTCTGTTCTTTTCATTGACGATTATTCTAGATTTTCTTGGATATTTCCATTAAGACATAAATCTGAAGTATTTGTTGTATTTGTGACGTTTAAAACTTATATAGAAAATCTTACATCAGCTAAAATCAAATGTCTTAGAACAGATGGAGGTGGAGAGTTCGTTAACAATTCTTTTACTAGCTTCTTGAAACAGCATGGCATTGTTCAGCAAATTTCGTGCCCGTACACGCCAGAACAAAACAGCGTTGCTGAGCGGAAACACAGGCACATCATTGAGACGACCAGATCTCTTCTACTCACTGCTTCGGTGCCCTATAAGCATTGGCCAGATGCGGCTCTTACGGCTACATATCTCATTAATCGTATGCCTTCTCCTAATACTAATAACACCTCACCGTTTGAACTTTTATATCATAAAGCTCCTGAATATCATCACTTAAGAGTTTTCGGTTCGGCATGTTTTCCATTAATTCCGGAAAATGCAAGACATAAGTTGCAATCAAAAGCGACGTTGTGTGTTTTCTTGGGTTATTCCGAAAATTATAAGGGATATAAATGCTTTGATATTTCTACTAACAAATTAATTATATCTCGTCATGTGAAGTTTGATGAACATTATTTTCCTTTTTCAAAGTTAGTTTCTAACAATTCTGATGAGCATTCGCAGTTATCTCCATTATTTCTTACGCCGATCTCTGTTTCTCAAAATACATCTGTGCAAAATCATGTTCCTACGTCTGTTCCAATAAGCTCTATTCCACCATTACCGAACACTTCAAATCATAATATGGTTGATTTGTCATCAGCCCCGCCTCAGCAAACTATACAGCCTCCTTCTCAGAAGCCGATACACAATCATCCAATGGTAACTAGATCAAAAACAGGATCTTTAAAACCCATTACACGTCTCAATTTACTACACAAGCAACAAATACATGAATGTCCGTCTGATCCGACATCTTACACGGAAGCCAGTAAGTTCCTCGAATGGAGGCAATCAATGGCAGCAGAATTTTTGGCTCTGCATAAACAAGGTACGTGGACTCTTGTTCCGTTACCATCTAATGCCACGGTTCTAGGATGCAGGTGGACGTATCGGACAAAACTGCATTCGGATGGATCGGTAGCTAAATACAAGGCTCGTCTGGTAGCAAAGGGTAATCATCAAGAATACGGACTTGATTACTCCGAGACATTTAGTCCTGTGGCGAAGCTTCCAACAATAAGAATTCTTCTTGCCGTTGCACTATATCATGACTGGCCTGTTCAACAGCTGGATGTTGCTAACGCTTTCTTACATGGTTCACTATCGGAGACAATTTATATGACTCAACCAAAAGGATTTGAAGATGTCACGAATCCGAGTTATGTATGTCATTTACACAAGGCAATATATGGTCTCAAACAGGCTCCGCGTCAATGGTATAACACGTTCACATCGTTTCTTATTTCTATCGGTTTTATACACTGCCAATCGGACCCTTCTTTGCTTATATTTCGTGATTCAAATATTCATATATTTTTACTAATTTACGTGGATGATATTCTCATTACGGGAAATAACTCTGCTAAAATTCAAGAAATTATGAATACAATGAACACACGCTTTGCAATGAAACATTTGGGAATGGCTAGCTCTTTCTCGGTATCCAAATAACACGTACAAAAGATTCATTTTTCTTATCACAGCAACCGTATGCTAACTCTATTTTACAGATGGCTAAGCTTCAACAATGCAATTCTCTTGCAAATCCAACTTGTACAAAACTTCCAACTGACTTTATTTCAGATGCCATATTAGATAATCCAGCTCTCTACCGGAAAATAGTTGGCTCGTTGCAATATCTGTGTCTCACAAGACCGGATATCTCCTATAGCGTAAACTGTTTGTCTCAACACATGCATCAACCCAAGCCTCCAAACGTCTATCTTCTCAAACGACTTCTTCGTTATATCAAAGGTACGGTAGACTATGGTTTACCCATTACAAAATCTAACTTGATCCTTACATCCTTTTCAGATGCGGACTGGGCAAGTGATCCAGTCTCTCGAAAATCAACTTCTGGATTCTGCTCCTTTCTCGGGAATTCACTTATTTGCTGGACGGTGAAAAAGCAAGCAACGGTGGCACGCTCGTCTACTGAGTCCAAATATCGGGCTTTAGCCTCACTCACAGCAGATGTAGTCTGGCTTCGCCGGATTCTCACAGATTTTGGTATACCGCAAAATCAACCAACAAGCATTTATTGTGATAATACATCGGCTATTGCTCTAGCAAACAATCCGGTGTTTCATGCTAGAACCAAACATATTGAAATTGATCACCGGTTCGTAAGAGATCACATTCTTCAACAACACATTCAAATTCTTCCCATAGGAACGATCGATCAAGTAGCAGATATTTTCACCAAAGCTTTATCTACGTCCCGGTTTCAAATGCTGCGAGACAAACTGACTATAACAAGACCATCCTCAGTTTGTGGGGGCGTATTAGAGCAGCAACACAAGAATACTTAATTGTAATCTGTAGCCGATCTAGTGTATAGCCTTTTATGTATCGGTACACTCTATAAATACATATGTATCATATGAAGCAAATAACGAAATGAATAATATTTCTCTGTTTACTTTCTCTCTCTCGTTTGTCTTCTTGTTTCTGTAAAGATTCAGAGATTAAGTTTCTACATAACCATCATCCACGACCAGATTAATACCACATTGGCCTTCAACAGTATCAACCAAAATTTCACCTGAACCTCAGCCACTAGGAGACTTCTCAACAACAACAGGGGAAAGAGCACCATTAAGTGCACTAACACCCTCCATCACACAAGCATTAGTATTAATTTGGGAATAAACCACAGTTAGAGGAATCTCCTTCGAAACCTCCTGAGGAGGAACCAAAGCGGCCACAGCTGCTGGAACATCCGTAACAATCTCAGGCTCCATGACATGAGCCACATGGTTAAGGCCATCAACAAGTTCAACCGAAGTATTAACATTATCCAAAATAGAAGCAACAGCCTTAGAACATCTATATTTTGTTGGAAAATGATTATTTTAGGGTATCTGATTATGATAAGCATTAAAGTATTTGGATTTGTACTAAAGTTAGGGTAATTCAAAATTTCATATTATGCTTCATTTGGGGTGGCTTTTTTACTGATTTTTAAAGTAACTATTTAATATAAAAAATTCTTGAATTAGAAATGTTTATACTAAAAAGATGCTTTAGAAAGCAACAAGAAAGCCGCCCCAAACGAAGCCTTAATCTCAATTCAAATTTAAAGAATCTAAAGGTCATCGTGATGATTTGCACCAAGATATCCTAACAATTGATGACTTAAGTAGGTAAAACATTTGAAACTCAAAATTTGGTTAATAAGCATTTGAATTTTAATTGATTTCGAAGAGAATTTATTGGAGTATTTATCTCACCTAATATATATTTTGAACTAATATTTCTTATATAAAAATATTGGATAAATATCTCCCATATAGACCAAAACACTCTGAACGAGAAATAATCTATGATATTGATAGATATTCATTAGGATTTAAAATGAATAATTTACTTTCTTTATCAATGTTGAATTTGCTTAACTTAATTAAGCCATTTTTAGAATTGATTAAAGCTTGAATGTTTGTGGTACACAAAATGTTTAATGAACTTAGAAAGGTTTTTTGAGTATTTGATGTGGAGAGGAATTAAAACTCACCTAATTACAATGCATTCATCAAAAGAACTGATCCAAGCATGCAAAGACTATTCACCGGTTAAATGTAAAGTATTCGAAGTCTTCATCAAAGAAGTTTGGTTCATCATAGAGCTCTTCATGGGTTCTTCAATTACTTTGATACTACAAACTATTTAAGCTTATTCATTTTATGACAAGCATTTATTTAGCCATAATATCCAATTTAACTCATATGTACCCATTTAGGTATCACTATACCTAAAATTAAACCTTATATAGGGAATTAATGGATGATTTTGAGACATTAAGGTTTCGTTTGGGATAAATTTCTTACTACTTTATGAAAGAATTCTATAAGAGAAATTTAGAAAGACATAAAGAAGCAAAATACTTTGTATTGTTTCATCTAGCATGTCTTCCATTACTGGGATAAGAAGTTTATATAAAACTGTAGGAGAACAATCAGTTACAAATTTAATGTATTCGGTTTCTGCAAACCGTAACTACAGAGATAATACAGGAGAGGTTCTGTTGTAGTGGCTGGAGCATGATATTAATGAAGTTCTTGCAGCATGTTGATTTTGGGTGTTAACACGTACTTTTTGGAATAAAAAATTCTTTGAAGTAGTAAACAAACAGTAATCAAAAGTTGTATACCAAATGAAACGTAAGTCATATAGTAACATTAATCAGTACTTTCTATCAAGAATTTAGTAAATTATCAAGGCTTTTCTTTTTCTATTATCCTAATTCCTACTTGTGAATAAGATTTGGTGTCCTCTATTAATAAATTTGAATTCAAAATGATCAAATAATTGCATGAATTTCAATGTTACGGTTGCAGCCTATTGTTCAACGAAAAAAAATTCCTCCCAACGATTTTGCGGTTAAGGTTTCATTTGGGACGGCTTTTTTTTTACTTCATAAAAGCAGTTTCCTAGTATAAAAATTTTAATTTTTGTACTATGAAGTTGCTTTAGGAAGTAGAAAGAAAGTCGTCCCAAACGAAGCCTAAGAGTTCGTTTGGGACGGCTTTTTTATTGCTTTCTAAAACGGAGTTTTAAAACAAATTTTTTTATTTTTGTACTAAAACTCCGTTTTAGAAAGCAATAAAAAAGTCATCCCAAACTAAGCCTAAATCTCCTAATCTGCCCGAAAAAAATGACCAACCCTAGCTTGATATAATATCTAAAAATCCTATGGTGCAAGTTTTGTTTGAAAGTGAAGGGTGATAATGATCGCTTAAAACAATTTCATGCCCGCACGAAATCTAAAGAAGAATTAAAATGGGAAACTATCTTTTTGACGATGACAAACCTTTCAAATCAGCTTCATATGAATTAGGCAACTCGAAATTTTTTCAATGCATTGCGCATGCGTTTTTGAAAGATGACAGCCGTTCCGTCGCTAGATTTCAACGGCTCAGATCAACCTGACCGCATCTGCTCAATGAATGACAGCTAATTACACGATCGCGACGTATGCGAGCTACAAAAATCGTGCGCTCTTTCAATACCATTGCGGGACCACCAACGGGTGATAAGCGAGTACAATTATGTGGACGTTTTTCTGTAAGTGGACACGTGGCGGACAAACAGAGCTGCGGCCTGCGGGGATTTTCCTCGAAAGGATAACCGATGACAGCAATAACTAATTATGATCTTACCCCCAACAATAATTGGAATATGAATGCACGCATTCAACTAATTGAGTAATTAAAATTCTTCTATTAATTTTTAAAGATAAAAAAAATTTTAAATTTCTATACAACAACTATAACAATAGGAAGCCTTTATCTAGACCCGAAAATTCAACATAAATTCGATCCGAATATTTTAGGTTATGATCAATCCGAATTCGAAACGGGACGGATTCGGGTTCAACAAATCGCCTCGTTTCAAAAAGTGGATCTGGTTCGGGTTCACCCAGAAGCCCGAAATTGACTAATTTTTACCTGAAAACTCTTTTTGACCTGGAAACCCAAGATTGAACTATTTTTTACCCTTTTTTACCCGAAAATCAAATATTTACCAATTTTTTTATCCAAAGATTAGAAATTTTTAGTCGGTCCTTAGTCATTCGGGTTGTGTCAGGTTGGCCCAGACCCGAAGCAGGTCGACTTCGGATCCTAAAAACGGGTCAAGTTCCGATTGACCCAAATAGTGTAGGGTCAGTTCCAGTTTCAACACGAACTCGACCCGTGACCCGAAATTGACACCACTACCTTTATCCCATTATGTGGGGTCAGCTGAATGAATATTTTTTCTCCATTAGGTTCTATTAATAGTCAAATTTTTATTTAAATCTAATAAAAAATGTCATTTCTAGTATTTTCTTATATATATATATATATATATATATATAGGTCAGTTCTAATACATGCATCTACTACTCTACTCGGGTCATCAGAAGGCCAACGTTTTAAGTGAGCAAATCATATTTAAGGAAACTCTCTCTTATCTTATCTGCCACTAGAGCTACCCCAACCTTGTCACGTATATACTAGTTTCACATTCTGTTTTTAAGAATTCATTTGGGATAACTTTCTACTACTTTTTAAAACAACTTTCTAGTACAAAAAATTATAGCTCGAAAAAATTTATATAAAAAATTGCTTCAAAAAGGAGTAAAAAACTATCTCAAATGTAGTCTTAGTACTATAAAATCATTCATCCACCTAATTTTTAAATATGTTTGTGAATTAAAATGTAGAATTATATATTTTTAAATTTTTTAATAATGATCATCAACTTCTTTTAAATTATTAATGTATTATTACATTTTAAGAACTCATAATAATATATCATATAACTTATTAAGTTTAAGTTAATTATATATATATATATATATATATATATATATATATATATATATATAATTCTATTTTAACGAGCTTATACTCGAATCGAACGGCTCGACGAGAAAAATCCAAAGAGCCCAAGATCACCGAATTACGACATCATTAAGGCCTCCAAATGTCAACGAACGGTGCACGATCGAAGGGTTCAATATCGGTCGTCCATTCAAACCACTCCCTATTCGCCCACGATCTTACACCTATTTATGAGCTATGCCACTCCAGAAAAACTATAAATAGAGCCCTCATTCTACACAAAGGGGACTCAAGTGAAGAGAGAGAAGAAGAAGAGAAGGAGGAGAAGGAAGAAGCTCCTCCTCAACCACTGCCGGAGCTCTTCCTGCCGCCTGAGGACACCGGAACTCTGTCGAATTTTCGGGAAATGCCGGGAATTTGCAGAACTTTGTAACTTTGTGAGAAGTTGATTGTAAATTGATTGTCTTGATTTGTAAGACGGATCAACCTTTGCACTTCAAACAAACACTAGTGAAACTTTGCAACTGGGCGAGGCCCAGTGGTTTTTTCCCTCTTTCGGGTTTTTCACGTAAAAACCTTGGTGTTCACTTTTCTGCTTGTGTGCTAAATACTCGTACAACGCTAGGAAGCAAATTTACAAACTCTACCGCCGTGTATATTCTAGCACACAACAATTTGGCACCGTTTGTGGGAACGTGGTTCCCGACTGGGGGGGGGGGCAAATTTTTGCTCCAACCTCAAAAGGACGTTCATGTTAACTTCCTTACATCAGTCCTTACTTCATTAATTTCATGGGAATTAGATTCTGATTGGGGGGCAACCTTGACTCCAATTATGGTCAAGAAGATCCCTCCAATACTTCCAACATCAAGATGATATTTTGAAAAAATCACAACAAATGCAAGGATACTTTCAATCAACTATAAGCTTCATACAGTCCCCTGCTGGACTTCTACTCCTTGGGCAAGGTCTTGATCTCGACCTCAAAGAGGCACTAACGATCTAAATATAGACCCTTCTTTACCTTTGATTCGAGATACATGCGGCATTGACCCCCTCCCAATCAAGAAAAAATCAATCCCAGGGGGATTCGACTTGACCTCTTCCACACAGGTTAACGTTGTTGAGCAAAGGCTCCGACATACAACCTCAGATAGGTCTTACATGATTTGGCTGATTCTCTCGACCTCTTCCACACAGGTTAACGTTATTGAGCAAATGCTCCGACATACAACCTCGGATAGGTCTTACATCCTTGGTGGATTCTCTCGACCTCTTCCACACAGGTTAACGTCATCGAGCGGTGCTCTGACATATAACCTCTGATAGGTCCTACATTCTTGGAGGATTCTCTCGACCTATTCCATACAGGTTAACGTCATTGGGCAAATGCTATGACTTACAACCTTGGATAGGTCTTACATCATTGGTGGATCCAATATCGGTTTACATCATCGAGCAAAGGCTCTGACAAACAACTTCGGATAGATTATACATCCTTGGTTAACGTTACCAGAATGCCGTTAATGGACTTCCATCGGACTTTTACACAAAGTTAAATTTCTACCTGATGTTGAATTTTCTCCTGTCGCTGAACTTTTGCCTTGCAGGACTTTCAACGTTGGACTTCTATTGTACTTCTGCTCTTCATCGAAATTCTGACAGTCGATGGAATTTCGTCGATCTTCTGCCCGACGCCGTACTTCTACTTGTCTTCAGAAATCTGACCATCGACGAACATTCTTCGGTCTTCTGCCCGAGGCCGTACTTCTACCCGTCGACAGACTTCTTCCTTCCGTCGAACTAGTACCCATCGTCGGACTTCTATCCATCGATGGACTTTTGTCGGTCTTCTACCCGACGTTGTACTTCTACCCAACATCGGATTTTTGCCTGCCGTCAGATTACAATCTGCCGTCAGACTACTGCCCGTCGATGGACTTTCATCGCACTACAGGAAAAATGCCTATTACCGGCGGTTCTAACTGGCGGTTTATGGACCGCCGGTGTTTACGGCGGTGTAGCCAGCGGTTTGACCGCCGGCTTTTAACGGCGGCCTAACCGATGATTTTGGTACGTTAAGCCGCCATTAATGTCATTACACCACCGGTATTAAACCGGTGGTTACCGACTGCCTCCGACGGTTTTACCGTGGACGTCCGGCGGTGTACACCGTCGGTAATGTCAACAGCTACAACCGCCGGCTACCGTCAGTAATTTAACCGGCGGTCTACCGACGCTTGCCGATGGTTTAGCGAACACACGACGCCCGCTTTAACCGCCGAACGACCATCGGTAATATGACCGCCGGTTAGCCGTCGGTCAACTAACCGGCGGCGTAACGGCCGAAAAACCGCCGGTTTAAAATCCAGTTGCCACCGGCGGTATAAGCCGCCGGAAAACCGCCGGTAAAAGGCCGCCGGTAATAGTTTCCTACGCGATTTTTACCGGCTGCTTGAATGCCGCCGCCAAGCCACCGGTAAACAGGAAAACTGCCGGTTTAGCCATAGTAACTACCAGAAAAAACTGTCGGTTTTTGACATTTTTCCTGTAGTGTCGGTCTTTCACCCGGCGCAGTACTTCTACCCGACGTCGGACTTCTGCCTGCAATCGGACTACTACCCGACATCAGACTTCTGCCCGTCGGTGGACATTCGTCGCCTTTTTACTCGATGCCGGATTTCTGCCCGTCAATAGTCTTTTCAACATCCATCCTTATAACGGTCTCTCTGACTTCTATCTCCAACCAACTACAGATATGAATCCCTCTCGGTCATAGAATTTTTCGAAGAAGAATGGCCACCCGACATGCCCTCTGTATTGGGAGGGACCCTGCAATCGATAAGGGATTCCACCAATCAAGGGAAAGCCTCCAGTATAGGAAGAGGGCAGAAGGGGAGAAGGGCGGAAAGGTGAGAAGTCTACTTCTTGCAAAGAGGGGCCCCTGGCCTAGACAAGGGATGTCGCCTGTGCAGGGCCCGAGGGAAAGCCTGAGATGAAAGAAGAAGAAAAAAGGGGGAGAAGTCTCCTTCTTGCAAAGAGGGGCCCCGGGCCTGGACAGAAGATGCCGCGTGTATAGGGCCCGAGGGAATGCCTCAGTTGAAGGAGAAGAGAAGAAGGAGGAGAAGGAAGAAGATCCTCCTCGACCACCGCTTGAGCTCTTCCTACCGCCTGAAGACGCCGGAACTTTGCCGGATTCTCGGCAAACGCCGAGAATTTGCAGAACTTTGTAACTTTGTGAGAAGTTGATTGCAAATTGATCGTCTTGATTTGTAAGACGGATCAACCTTTGTACTTCAAAACCAAAACTAGTGGAACATTTGCAACTGGGTGAGGCCCCGTGGTTTTTTCCCTCTCGGGTTTTCCACATAAAAACTCTGGTGTTCATTTCTCTTTTTTTGCTTGTGTGTGGAATACTCGTGCAACGCTAAGACGAATTTTCTAACTCTACTACCCATATATTCTAGGCACGCACAGCATAATATATATATTATTTATTATATATATATATATATATATATAATATATATATATATATATATTATATTATATATATATATATATATATAATATAATCACCATATATATATATATATAATATTTGAAAGCCTTAGAAAAAACATAGTTAAATGTAAGAAAAATCATAAAATGTTTATTATATGAAAAATATTTTTTTTGTGCATGAAAAAATAAATCATAATTAATAATTAATGATGATTATGTAATATTAAAGATTATTATTAGCATCTTCATGTTATCTTTATTATTTTAAATTAATATAGTTTAACACTTGATTATTTATATAATAGAAATAGAAAAAAAGAAAGAGAAATAAGATTTATAGAGTAGCTAAGATAAGAGATAAGAGAAGTAAGAAATTTGATCAAGTTAGATGCATTAAAATGAAAAATAATAATATATGGTTAAATATTAAAAATAATTGAATGAGAAATTATTAAATGATAACTTGAAGGGAAATATCTTTTAGAATAGCATAATAATTAAATATATATTGATCTAAGAAAATAAAGTGGATTTAACTTTTAAAATGATGTATATAGGTAAAAGTTTAGATCTTTATGAGATATAGATTGAGATGCATAGAGCTGAGGAATTTTGCAATAATTTTATTAATAAATCCTCTAATAAAATATCAAAGATTAAGATTAGGATATCAAATATTCGGAGTAGTTTGATATGAATACTTTAAAATAAAAACGAGGTTTAAGATTATGTTTTTTGCATGATATGAAATTCATGGCAGTAGAGTGAAAGAATTTTGCATCCTAGCTTGGCATGATGATCGCACAAAAAAAAAAACAGCAAGCAACATAAGAGTTTTTATGTGAAAAACTCGAAAAGGAGAAAATAACAAAGCTTGACCAAAGTGAAATAATTCTACTATGTGAGCATGTATTACAAAGATTTGTTCATTCCCTGATTTAGAGAAGGTGATATTACAAAAGTATGAGGGTCTAAGAGTGGTGGAAATCTGATGATGGTGGTCGTGTGGTGAAAATTTAACAGTAGATGTTCATCGATGGAAATCAGACAGTTGTCTGACAATAACGGTTGTGCAACGGTCAAGCAGTAGTTTCCCAATGATGGTTGGGTTATGGTTCGATGGAATTGATCAAGTGATGGTTTGATGGTGGCGGTCTGAGATTGGTGCTTAATTGGAGCTTTATGATTCTTTAAGCTTCTGAGGTCTCTTGAATCTTAAGTCAAGGCTTCATGCAGAGATTATGGATATATTTATAGATTTTGAGAGAAGCATGCCCTGTAAATATATTGAAAACTTTGAACACTGTATTTGAAGCTCCGTATTGATTCTTTTAATATAGATCACTATTTTCACATTTAAGTGTCATAATGGTGTTAAAATTAAGTGATCTTAAGTTTGTTGGGCGCATTTCATTAAAACACTAGATTTAACTTAAACATGCAATTAAGTTTCAAACATAATTGGTTTCCAATTAATATCTTAAAGTTTTTATTATATTTTAAGTTCTTAATCGGGGCTCATTTGGAGTTTGATCAAATCACATTTAGTTAAATTATGTTGGTTTCATTGAGTATATTAGTTTGACTATAACTTGTTGAAATTGGATTTCATATAGTATATAGCTAATGGAAAGTTACTTTAATTTTTATCGAGATTAATGCTTGATTAAATTGATTTTTATAGCACATGCTATTTAGAAATGCAGGTGATTACTATTAATGTGTGTTTAATTTTGGTTTGATCAATATTCATGGGTTCTTGAATGCTTGATGAACCCTTAAGTAATTCAGGACTTGAACTGGGGAAGTGATTTTTTCTTTATAAAATATTCTTTAGGAGTGTCGCAACGCTGAGTGGGAAGCACCAAGGCGCTCTCGAATAAAAAAGTGAGTTTGAATGTGTGTTGTGGTGCTGGGTGGCACCAATGTTGTGTCATACTCTCTTTTTGAAAATATTTCTAGGAATTTAAAAGATTTGATTCAGCGTTGCGGTGCTGAGGAGGCTAGTGTCGTGGCATTCGATCAAATTAGTGGGTTTCATATAATTAAAATATCTTAAACCATTAACTAATTTACCCTAACCGCACACCCATCCATCTTGCCATTGAAGGAAGGATTAGAAGAGAAGAGAAGAGAGAAAGGAGGAGAGATATTTCGGAGGCTAAAATTTGGGTTTTGTCCATTAGGCCAGCTAGGGATTTTGTAATGTAAGAGGTAGACTTATGAACTCATATCTCTGATTTCAACTCCAGCAGTTTTATAAAAGTTATGAATAAAATATATTTTTCTTAGATTTTATAATATTTTCACAGCTTAATTTTTAATATATTGTTGTATGATTTACTCTAAACATTTTGGTTGTAAGAAATAAAATTCTCACCGGTTGATATTTCTTATGTAAATTTCTGAGTATATGATTTGATTAAAGTTTTTCTTTCAATTAAAATGGTTATATAACAGTCTTAAAATATTTATATAAATATCCATTTGAAGTTAAGAATTAAATAGAATTAAAAAGTACAATGATATCATGTTATATAGTCAATGTGACTTTTACTGTCAATTCATGCATTACATGAGTACTACATTTAATTTATAATTTACTTATTGTTGCATTTACATTTATGTTATCCATAGCATGACATTGGAGATACTTTGATATATAAAAAGTACATTCTCTGATATATCTTAAGGATGTTAAAGTTATTTTTTTTTTTAATTATTTCATGCACCTAAATGTCTTGATGAGACAAGTTTAAAACGCCAAAAATATTTAGATCTGAGTCCAAATGAGCTCAAATCAAACATTTAAAACATAATTAAAATTTTTGTGTCATTTATGAATGACCAAATAATCTTTAAATATTGAATACTCAAGTAAGAATGCACATCTAAAAAAAATTCAATAAGCTCAAGATCGCATAATTTTGAGATCATAAGAAACTTAAATACTGAAAAAATATATGATAATCAAAGGGATCAATATGGGCCGTCAAATAAAATGTTTGAAATTTTTGACTAAAATTATTAAAATTTTACTTCACAAATTATAAATAGACCCTAGTCTCCATATGAAATGGGGTTTGGACCTTAACTTCAAATTGAAGAGAACTTAAAGATCTCAAGAACTTATAGCTTCACCTTATGTTAACTTTGAAGATCACCTCCAATAACCACTGTCGTCCAACCTCCATTAGAAATCCACTGTCTCTATCTATTATTGCCCAACTATCACCATTTAATTATTATTAATCAATTACGGTATCCCAGTCACCACCACCTAATAAAGTTTTATAGTCATCATCACCCGTGTGAAATCCCTTAAGTAAAAGAACATAAACTCTTAAACATCAAGATACTTTTTAGTATAATGGTTGAAATTTTATTTAAGAAACTTCATAATTAAGCATGCTAATCCCGAAAAAATCTTGGTATGGATGACCTCCTCTGAAGTTACACCAACATGACAAAATCATGAGGCTTTAAGCTAAAATGGATAATATCTCGATTGTTAAGAGTTTAGGCTATTACAAATGACATCAGAGTAATACACTAGCATTAAGATGAGAATTAAGTACCATATATGACAAAGTTCTATTTCATGGGAGCCACCACTTTAACCCAGTATAGGATAAAGTGCTACGTTACGGTAGTTACCACTTGAACTTGTAGTGGTCACCTCTAGAATCATATATGCATTGTGGATGATTTTGGGATAGGGATATTTACGAGGATGACAGTTACTTAAGTGGGGGAGATTGTAAAACACCTTAAGTAAAAGAAGTTAAAGTCTTAAACATTGAGGTGCCTTTTGTTGAATGGTTGAAATTTTATTTAAAAAACTCTGCAGTTAAGCATGTTCATCTCGTAAAAATTTTAGAATGGGTAAGAAGTTATACTAACATGACAAAATTATGAGGCCCTTAGGCCAAAGCGGATAATATCTCAATAGGTAAGTGTTCGGTTGTTACAATCTGACCATAATCTCCAACCACTATTGCTTAATTATGATCTCCTAACCACCATCATTCAACTAGAATCACCTTAACACCATAACTTGAAAGCAATCTCCTTAACATCATCACCAAACTATACCCTTTCCTAACTATCATTTATCAACATTTTTAATATCATCACCACATGCCCTTACTTATTAGGCTGATGGACACCATTGATATAAAAGTATATGTATGTCGACTTCACCGCTAAATGGCTTCATCCCTTGTTGATTTTATTGCACAGTGTCATCGACAATATCAACACACACCATGATCTATAAAGTTAAGGCATAATGTCAACAATAATGTCAATGTTGCAGACTTATCACTCGTCTTCATCAAAATTGTTGCACGTCATCATTTATAAGATTGATGTAAACCAACAACATAATGCCCACCAAATTTGTTACCCACCATCATAGATAATATCAATTAAGGTCATTACCTATAATGTCTATACACACCATGAATACAAATGGTGACGCCAACAATAATAATTATAATTAATCACTGTTATCCATCCATCATCACTTAATTGTTGTGGCTTCACTTATGTTACTTGAACACTATTACTGTACTATTATGGCCTCTTAACGGTCATCGCTTAACTATAATCTCCAGCTAACATCACATAACTATTAACGCCCATCGTTACCAACAACAGTACTAGTACATGTCATTGATTATAAGGTCGATGAAGATCAACTTTGTCACTCGACATCATTAATATTATTGACGCATGTCATCACCTATAATTGATTTATATCATCGTCACCAACACCAAAGCCCACTAATGTTGTCTCTTGGAGGATTGATGCATATTGTAGTCACAAACATCAATGTCCGTCATCTCCATCACCTACCATCACAAAGAAGGTTGATGCATGTCATCGCCTATAAGATTGATACAAGCTATTATTATAAATGTTGATTCCCTCCAACTCATTGCCCATTATCACCAATAACATCAATTCAAAATATTGTATATAACATTGATCCATCTCATCGACACAAACGCTAATGCTTATTGACTTCATCACCTATCATTGCCAACAAAATTGATGTGCACCATTGTAAAAGCAGTTTTGAACATATCGTCCAGGCCGATCGTGGATCGTCCCGGGACGATCAGTTCAAATTTTGTTCCAGATTCTGTACATAAGTTACAGGAAAATTTTCCTGTAGGTATCGTCAAGGCCGATCTGGGATCGTCTCGGGACGATCAGAGCATGGCACAAGACAGAGAGCAAGGGGTTTTTGAAAATTAATTATCGTCCTATATCGTCCTGTGAAATCGTCCCAGGACGATGTGAATTTGGTTAGATCATCCATGACGATCGTGCGATCGGCCAGGCCGATCAGTTGGTTATTTAGCTGAAATCAGCTCATTTTAAAGAGAGAGAAAATCAAAAAAATAAAATATCTGATTTTGAGGAGAGAGAAAGTCGAGGGCAAAAGAGGAAAAGTTGATTTTTGGGCGACGCTGGACCGTTTTCGTCCGTCAAGATAGTTCAGGAAATTGGTGTACGCAAGGTAAGGCACATTCCGCCTTTCTCAATTTTAAGAACGGTGAAGTTTGAACGAGTTTTCTATCCGGGTTTCATTTTCGTTAGTGAATTCTGTCCGTATTTTTCGACTGGTTCAGTTTTTACCGCGTAACTTTTGGTATGTTATTGAAGTGCCGAGTGTGCACGTTTTGATTATTTTCTGGAGAATTTTGACCCAGTAGTTTTGACTCGACGGTGTTTTCTTTCGACTGTAATTTCAGATAATTTCTGAATTTGTCTGGGCAGTAGAATAAAAGTCTTATAATATTGTTGTGAATGTTCTGTGGTAATTTGATAAAATTTTGATTTGGTGAATTTTGTGTAAATTCTGTATACTGCCGTTATGCCGCCGGATTTTCGTACAATTTCTGAATTTGTCCGGATTTGTTCTGAATTGAATTAGTTATTCGTATGCTATTGGGAGCCATAAGGGGAAGGTGCTGTAAGCACAAGGGAGCTATAAGGGGAAGTTCTGAGAAGTTCTGTGAAATTCTGAAATTCTGTATATCTGTTCTGTTCTGGTGCTATGAGCATAATTGGGAGCTATAAGGGGAAGTTCTGGTGCTGTATGCACAAGGGAGATATAAGGGGAAGTTCTGGTGTTGTATGCACAAGGGAGATATAAGGGGAAGTTCTGGTGTTGTATGCACAAGGGAGATATAAGAGGAAGTTTTGAAATCTGGAAAGAAGATCTGTTCTGAAATATTTGTCTGATTTGATTTGATTCTGATACGATTCTGTTCTGATTTGATCTGATCTGTTCTATTCTGATTTAATCTGATTTCTAATTTTTGTACGTTCTGTCAGCTCTGATGTGATGTATTTATGTTCTGTTCTGATTTGATATGATCTGTATGATTTATGTTCTGATTTGCTCGGTACGATTCTATTGATCTGATTTCTGTTCGGATTTTTTCTGATGTGTTTGTTGTGGATTCTGAGGATTTTGATTGGAGGTTTGATGTCTTGCTGAGCTGTGTAGCTCATCCTTATTTTCTGCGTGATTTTTAGGTTCTGGGAAAGGGAACGAAGTCTTGGAGTAGGAGTTTAGAGTCCGATCTGTTATAGGTATTTTGTACTTTTGATTTTTGTACAGTCATGGCTTTTCTGTTCTGGTTTTCTTTCTGTCTGAAAGCCATGAGCTGTATTTGTATATGATTCTTTTGAGGAAAAAAAGATAGATGATCTGTTCCGCTGCATTTGATGTTCATAGTAGCTCTGTGCGTCTGTTTCTGTCTGTATGTTTGGAAGAAAGTTCTGAAACAAATTCCAAAGCCAGATCCTGGAATCAGTTCAGTCAGTCTGAAGTTCCAGCATCACAACCCGATGCAAGCGGGATCCGTCCCGATCAGGTTGGGTCGTGACAACCATCACATATAAGATCCATGCACACCGTTGACATCAATGTCGATTCTTGTGAGCTTCATCACCATTATCATCAACAACTTCGACATTCGTCATCACCAATAATGTTAAAGACACCATCAACGCCAACTCTAACTTTTAATATTAATAATAAGATTTATAATTAACTTCTTTGTCGCTAATCTTAACAAAGAAGTTTGTAATGGTTATATCTTAGTTATATTATATACATATATTAAGGAGGAGCAATAACTATATTTATTCAAGTATAGCATTAATTTTTATATCATTTTGAGCTAAGTGTGATGCCAAAACTAGAATTTTTATGTAAGATCGTTTTGCACATTTATGAGCATATTGTCTATATAAATTTGTTATTATAAAAAAATGATTATTAAACCCACGCATCTTAGGTTCCGTGAATTTATTTTTATAATTTTGATTTGTCAATTATGCATATTATGAGTGATCCAACTACACTTGAGCCAATCGTCCCATTAGAGATGCTCATCCAAGGAGGCACATCTTAGTGAGCTATGGAGGAAAAAATAAAGCATAGATGACCTCAAAATCATTGAGCACTGGAAGATATTCCAGTGGAGGCGGTGTTGTGGCCACTGAATCTAGAAGAGAAGAGGTGGATGTTGTGTTTTAGAGCCTTCTAGTTTATAGTTTCCTCCATGATTGTTTATTTTCTTTAAATAGAGGGTGATGTTGGTAGTGTCACTTTTAGAGATGGACAAACAAAACAACAGGAAAGATAAAGGTTAGTGGTTGGGAAGATTGACCCACAAGATAGAGGTCCTGATAAACTCTTTTATATCTTACAATCTTTGACGATGTCAACTCTTGTCTCAATAGGAAGGAATAGACCCACCCATTCTCGATATCTTCCACGAGTTCATTGTCTACCATGATTTCCTTACCTCTGTAAGGACAAGTCCATGCATCTTCAATGACTTCCACAACCTTTCCGCACTACCTCATCAATTTGTCTCCTTAAAGACATCATTCCTTGACCTCAAAGAAGATGCCCCTTCTCCAAATTTGGTGAAAAAGCATCATTTATAAAGTTTATCATTTACTAACAAAAGCTATTTTAACATGAGCTAATTTAGTTGGTCTCTTTTTTAGATTCTCAATGAAAACATTTATATCCCACACTCTTTATATATAATTAGCAATTTAAAGCTTAAATAATTGTGGAGAAGAAATTTATCAATCAAAATTCAACTCTACTTCTATTACATAACAAAAACTCAACTACTCATAATCAAAATGTAAGAGATTTTTTCTACTTCCTAAACTTGTAAACCTAAATTTAAAAAAAAAAAATCAATCAAAATTATTATATATTGTGCGAGTCAAGAGATAGAGAAGTTCATCCATATCTCTATCTTAGTGGGGCAGGCTTACTACCCCTTTTGTCTCTTTCCTCTTGATCTGTTCACCCCTCTTTATAAACGGTAACACCCACGTCTCCCTCTATTCAAGGAACAAGAAACTTATCATGGCAGCGATAAGAAACCAGAAGGTTCTGAAGCACACCATCCACCTCTTCTCCTCGAGATCAGGAAAGGAAGGGATCGCCGGTGGCTGCAGCACCGCATCCGCCGGACCATCCTCCGACGAGCTCGACGAGTCCGACGTCATCTGGGCCTCATCATTCTCCCCTCCACAATCCGCCGGGCCGTGGCCCACCAGGAAGAAAACCGTGTCTGTTGATCCGGCCGGCCCAAACGCCATCGGATCACTCCCGGTGAACATACCCACCTGGTCGAAAATACAAAGTCGAGTGTTTGAGGAAGAGGACGACGTGGAAGCCGTGCTGCCGCCACACGAGGTGTTGTGGCGGCGGCGTGCGGAGTCTCTCTCTGTTGTGGAAGGGATCGGCCGGACGCTGAAGGGAAGGGATCTGAGCCGGGTCCGCAACGCCGTCTGGGCTCAGACCGGATTCCAAGACTGACTCGGACCGTGGGCCGGGTTCTGTAAGGACGTGTACGCTGTGCTTCCTGTACGTTGTAATTTTAAACTGATCTTAAATTAAAGATAACATGAATAGCTGTAAAAATATATATAAAGAGAGTAATGTGAAGCACATAATATGAAATATTAAAAATTAATTATCTATTTGGGATAGTTTTTTAACTGATTTGTTTTTCATATGGATAATTTATTTATTTTTTTGCTATTATTTTCTTCCTATTTAAAAAAAAAATGATAAAAAGTATTTTTTACGATCAGAACAAGAAATTTATGAGGGATTTACATATATACCACTGCATAATATTAAAATTTTAAATGTTGATATGTAAATAGAATAGTAAGTATGTATGTAAATCCTCTTAAATTTACTTTCAACACGATAATTTTACAATCGAGTTTATAACAAGCTGCAATAAAGCGTATTAATAAAATTAAACTCAAATAATTAGAAAAATATTAAAAATGATTACAAACTTCAAAAAAAAAATGATCAAATCAAAATTGAGCTTTAGATGTAGATGATCAGTTACACCAACTCTAGGATTTTCAGTCAAACCGGTTCAACTGATTAATGGACTTGGTGAAGAATTTCATGTTCTACAAGAAAGAACATGATCTGAAAGAGAAATGTTTGAGAGCTTTTCTTACACAATCATCTGAAAGAGATTAATGACTAAGGAGATGCTTATGAAATATCTTACAACAATTTTTTGTAGATTTTGCAAGAAGCTTAAGGAAACGCAGCTCATCTTGGCATGTGATATTGTGATGTATGTCTGAATTTGTCTTAATAGCTCAAATATCTTAAAAAAACAAAATCTTGAGCAAAGAAAGAAGAGAAAGAAGATAAGGCAAACTACATTAAGAATAGGATTGGTCCATTCTCTCTCTCTCTCTCTCTCCGCATTTTTTATTTTAAATTTTCTCTCTCTCTCTCTCTCCGCATTTTTTATTTTAAATTTTCTTCTAAACCTCATAGTCATGCATGCGACACTTATCCCTCTTCTTTTAATATTTGTTTTCTACATATCTACTCATCCTTTTGTTTGATCACCTTTAGCTTCAATCTCTCTCTCTCTCTCTCTCTCTCTCTTCTACTTCAGTGCTCGCCAGTATTGATTCAAATTTTAATAATAACGGTATAAAAATAGAACTAATGATTTTTTTTAATTAAGAGTTAAACTCAAAATATAAATCATAGCATATAGATATTAATTCTCGAATTTCTATATAAAAGAGAAAAAGCAATAAAAGGAGAATCTTGTTTCAAAAAAGAAATTATCTCACTCATTGGAGACGTGAGTGTTTGTAGTCCAAATATGTCTTATATTTTTATTGGGACAGTTTTATACTGCTATCTAAAGCAATTTTTTAGTACAAAAAATTTTATACTTAGAAAAATTTTTAATAAGCTGTAAGAAAATTGTTCCAAATAAAACTTTAATTACAATTATAACTGTTGCTAATCTTTAGAGCTTGGTAGAGGTTAAAATTGTTGTAGAAATATACTTACTGGAGAGCTTTCAATGCAATATCTAATAATACAAACAATTCAAAAGAATTATAGATATTCATTAAGATATTTCATGATTATGAACTTTGTACAATAATTAAATTTATAAGATCATATACTAATCAATCTACATAAAGTTATAAGTTCTTACAAAATGAACTAAATTTTCTTATTTAAGTAATTAAGTTTTATAAGATTGAGGGTCTGTTTGGGATAACTTTCTCACTATTTTGTTTTTCATATGAAAACAATTATTCTATTTGGCTAATATTTTCTGATTGCTTTTAAAAAAATTTGTATTAAGAAGCTATTTTTTACAATAGCTATAAAAAACATTATTTTCCTCACAACAACTTTATAATCACCTTTATAAAAAATTACAATCATCCAAATAGCCACTCAATCATCTATTGAGCCACCAACAATTAGGGGTGAAAATATTTGACACGACCCGAAAACCTGATTCAAATCCAACCCAAAAATTTAAGGTTAGGTTCAACCCGTTTGTCAAATAGGATGAGTTCGGATTTAAGAAATCGTCCTGTTTCAAAAATCATGTAGGGTTCGGATTGACCCGTAAACCAAAGAATAATCAAGAGCCGGCCGTAGTCCCACTGACCACTATAAATGAAATTCGAGATTTCAAATCCCAATGATCCAATTTTCTGCCCACACTCGCAAGTCAAGCTAATGTCGCCATCTGCATCTCCCTCCGTCATCCGCACTCCATCCCGTCGTCTCACAACCCCGTTGTCTCACGGTCCTGTTGTTCTGCACTCCCACGACCCCGCCATCATGCGGATAAATCACGGTGTTAAACAATCTCTATTCTTCTCGATACCTACCACTGTAACACTCTTCAAGCCCAGGTAGGCATTGTCGGCGTCCTGAAGAACTTACTCACTGTTCCGGAGCTCCGACGTTTAATTCGACTTTCTTTGATCATAAGTAAAGACGGGTTGGCCGGTCAAGTTCGGGTCTGAGAAAGTGACCATTTTAAAAATGTGTCGGGTTCGGGTCGGGTCAACTTGTGTAGGGTCCATTCTGGGTTTGACCCGAACCTGACCTGTGACCCGATTTTAACATACCTACCAATAATAATGTTGATACCGCTATCTAGACTATTTGAAATCTAAAGGAAATATTGGGTAGGACCTACTCTGAATCTTGGACATCATACCCTAGCATGATGTTCAAACCCATTAAAGCCATAAATGCTCTCCCATTCGTCTCTCCCAGTTTATAAATATTGATAGCCCTACCAACAATAATGTTCAAACCTATTTGTCTCTAGAGAGAGAGAGCTTTTCATTTTCTTTTCTCTTCATATTTATTATTATTCCCATATATAATTTTTATGTAATTGAATTCGATGATCACTTGAAATATCTCTTCATGGACGTTAAAATTTATAAATTTAAAATAAGAGTGCAAAACATTCATGCAATATATTATTTTGTAAATAATGAATTTCAAAAAATTTATCCTAACATAAAAAGACTAAAGAAAGGGAAATACCAAATGCAATGTCAATTAATATAATAAATTGAAAAATAATTAAACAAATCTCACCGTCTCTGTTAAATTTAATTTTGAAACCAGTTTTTAAGCCTTCCTCTGATGTTATATTGACGTCTTATGTTATCACATTACAACTTTGCAAGCAACATATGATTAGCAAAATCCTTAGAAATTATAAGACAAAAAAAATTTTGCCTTAGCCTAACAGATAAGCGACCAACATTTTTTTTTAAAAAAAATTTCATTACCCCTTTAGCTAGAAGTTTTGTTGAAGATTGAAAGCAAGCAAAGAGAGGTAGAGGTAATTCCATTTGCAAGCAAGCAGAGAGAGAGAGAGAGAGAGAGAGAGAGGAGTCGGACGTTCAGTCTGCGCATGCGGAAGAGGCGAGATGGAAGAGGATGAACCGAAAGGAGATGTACAGACGTCTACGCACGTGAAGAGGCGAGCCAAGAGGAGTCGTACATCCGTCAACACACGAGGATGAGGTGAGCCCGCCTACATCTGTGGTCGAGGTCTTGAGGGAGGAGTAGAGACGTGAGTTGATGTAACACCCCCCAATAGGCTAGTGCCCCCACATTAGATCCGCCACTGCACAATACCCCTTATTAGTACTATAGAGTGCCACACAAATAAACATAATATTTTTCATCATAAACATATATGATACTTTTCATCAGTTGCATATATTTATATAAAACGTCGAACAACATTACATTTACTACATAAACAGAAGAATCTAATAAATCCAATACATCAAATAAGTAGTTACATAGCCACTAATACAGTCCCAAAATATTACACTTCTAAATTGTCCACACACCTCTGTTATAGACTTACAAACCTAATTAAATACTAGTATCTAAGAAGAAATAACTTGCACTTATTCTACATCCACATTTTATTTTTTATAACAACATTCGGTATGAAAAGAACTGGTAAGTTATTAGGCTCAATAAGTTATACAAATTTAAAAAGCAGTTAATTTGCATGATTATAAAATTCACAACATTAAAATCATAAATTAAACAAACTAGACATTATTTATAAGCTTTACATTTACTTTCTTTGAAGTCTATATTGAATATCAATATTAGTGTTTTAAAGATTTGGCTAACTTTCATAAACATGTTGAATAGAGTTCAAGCAAATTTGTCATTATCGCCATTGATTAGCATAGAGGACCATTTTGTCTCTTTAAGAGTTCATTTTGCCCCACCTGCTATGCATGCATCATATCTTTGCGGTCCATTTTGCCCCATGTTGTGTCATACATGGGGATCCTTTTGCCCCACATATAATTATAAGTTATACAATATTTTATAATCAAACTTTACTTTAAATTGATATTCATTACACTTCATATATATATTCATAATTCATACATGTTTATTATTATTGTATACATTCCATAATTTTTTTATAATTATATATCTATTGAATAAGGAAAAATCATTCAATATTTAAAGAACTAACCTTCTTTTCAAAATCTTTCCAACTAAGAAAAGATTTAAACAATCATGCTTGTTCATATTTCAAACTTCAATTATCGTATGAATATGCAGATTTCTTATACATGATAATTAAATGCATTCTCATGTTTACTTTTGGAATCTTCATAATGTATTTATCACTTCAAATAAATCAAATGATATCTTATATATCTAGAATTAATATTTCTTACATTTGTAGATTAGAATTTACACAACTTACTTTTAACATAACTTAGCAATGTCTCAATCAAACATATTTTATCGTATTTCCACTTGCAAGTCTTCCTATGGATATTTAGTTGCTTAAAAATGCATACAAATATGTATGTTCATATTCCATAATTTAACACAATTAAACTTGTAAATGAATCAACTGATATTGTATGCATCAAGAAATTCTAATATTTACTTTTATAATTTATAATTGCCAAATTTCCCCTTTTGAAGAATTGATTCTTCCAATTTTACACCATGCAAATTTTTTCCTTTGATAAGCTATCCCAAAATCTTCTTTGTGCATATATCTTATGAATCCTAAAATTACAATTGGTATACATTTCTTTAGAACTTCTACTATTACTTAAAATTTTATAAGACAACTATGAATATAAAAATGCTTACCTCTTTCTTTTTCCTTCCCTAAATTTCTCTTTTTATTCTTCTTTTACTGAAATCAGAATTTCTCCTTTACCCTTATTTTTCTTTGGGGCTGTTTGATTGCCTGCAAAGTAAACGCAATGTAAAGTAAATGCAGTGTAAAATAAATGTAGTGCATTCCAAATACATTGAAGTTGTTTGGTTGTCTGCAAAGTAAACGCGGGAGAAATGTTTCCCTTGTTTGGTTAGATATATCTAGAGTATAGTAAAAGCATAATAGGTAACAACCTTAAAATTTTGAAATTTAATAAAATTCAAGGAAAGAAGGAGAACTCTGAGTTCGAGATCATTAATCTTTGGAGGGAGCATCCAATAGGCACTCCGGCCAGACTCCGGCACTAAACAAACGAAATTATGATTAATGAATGAAAAACAAAGTGAAAGAAAGTTGTTTCATCCTCCATCCAAATTCAAAATCCCATCGATCCAAGCAAAGAAGAAAAGCATGAAAGGCTCCGCAGCAGAGTTAGAGATGCTTAAGCTTAGATCAACAGCAACAAAGCTCCTTCTAAAAGGGGACTGGAACGAATACATCAATCTCTACTCCCGCTTCATCTCCCGCTGCCATTTCCCCCAAACTTCACCAAACGACGACGACGAAGACTCCACTAATCTCCGGCGAACTCTCTGCTCCGCTCTCTCCAACCGCGCCGAAGCCTACTCCAAGCTACGAGACCTCAGCGCCGCGCTAATTGACTGCGACCACGCGCTTAAGCTTAATCCTTTCCATCTTAAGTCCCTCGTTTGCAAGGGGAAGGTCCTCCTTGACCTCCATTGTTACTCACAAGCCTTTGAATGCTTCCATCGTGCCAAGGCCCTTGCTTCAACAGACAGTGCCATCTCCCAGCTCTTAAAACGGTCGCAGAAGCTCGATTCCCAGTCTAAGACGGGCTTTATCGATCTCTCTGATTGGGTTCTTAACGAATTCAACGGCACATGTCCCGAGCTCGCCGAGTTCATCGGCAATGTCGAGATACGCCGGTCGTTATAACGAAAACTGTCGTATTGGGAAGAGGCATTATGCCAAAAGTCGCTGGTGAGCCCAAGTTGGCTGATGAATTACCTGCTCATGCTCTGGCTGCCCGGCGCCGCCAGACGCGACAGCTGAGGCAGAGATTCCAGAGCGGGATTTTCCGGAAGAGTCGTCTTCGAGGCCGAGGAGGCAGTTGACGAAGGAGGAGTCTGCGGAAGATCGCGAGAGGATTTCTAACCCACTCAATTTGAGCGGGTTTCGAAGTCACGCGAAATGAACTATGCAATACACCGTGGAACCTTCGGAGGAATTTCTAATTCTCCGCTCAAAACCAACCAAACAGTATAATTTGTAAAATGCGTGTAATTAAAATACTTTACACTTCTAATTCATCATACCAAACAGCTCCTTACTGAATTCAGAAATTTCCCTTTTCAACAAAATTCCTCTCTAGCCGGCAATTTCACTATGCCACTCCTTGCTACAGTATGTGAAAACACCGCCGAAATTGCTATAGTAATTTCTGCATGTTGAACATCAATAATAGGGTGTCAATTTTTGACAAGATCCGGAAAAATTCATGTTAGGGTCAACCCGGACCCGAAACGGGTCGGGTTCAGATTGACCCAACAATCCGAAAATGATCTGAAATTGACACGAAAATAACTTTTTGACACAAAAACCCGAGATTGACCCAAAAATCGAAGATTGACCGATTTTTGACTTGAAAACTAGTATTTTTAGGCCAACTTCGGGTCATTCGTGTCGGGTCAGGTTCAGATCCGAAAACCTGACCCGTTTTTTAAAACGGGTCAAGTTCAAGTTGACCCTAACAGTGCCAGATCAATTCCGGGTTCGACCTGAACCCGACCTGTTGACCCGAATTGACACCCCTAGTCCAATATAAGCACTGTGTCAATTTCTTCTACAGTCCCACACCCGATTTTTCTTTTTTTTTTTTTTTTTTTTTTTAAGATTTTTCCCAAGTGCTGCATGCGTGAATCCTTATCAAAAGAAAGGAAATGGGGCTCACTTCCACAACTAAATGCCAAAAATTCTCTTCCAATATAAGCATATATTCATAAAATAGCTAATTTCATTTAATACTTTAATTAATATTAATGAAAATTCACTTAAAAACCATTAACTGTTAAGCAATTATTAATCTATTTAAGAGTGTATTATAATTAGAATGTATTAACAAAACTAATATAAGTTTAAAATAAATAATGCTTTGAATTTTTATTACTTGAAATTTATGTATATTACAGCTGAACCAAACAAATTAGGGTAAATAAACAAAGGTTTTTTTTTAAGAGACTAGGCCTCATCGAGTTTGGTCATTCTCGTGAGAGAGTAATTATTACGGCCGAACACCGAACGTGTCCAGAGACCAATACCCATGCGCCACGTCACGTGGAGCTCGGTACGGAGCACTCAGTATTGCTCGGTATACGTCCGGATTTCCCTCGTGAGGACACTCTTGCGAATGTTATTGTATCTCAACCATTAAATATATGTTATGAAAATATAAGGTAAGTATATGAGGGGAGAATTTCACATTTAGCTTCTCCTAGATTATAATTCAAATTGATATATTGACTAAGAGTGAATATAAGTTGATTGCATTACCAACCTTCCATCTCTATAAGAAATAGGACAAATATAATGCATAACCTTTTAGGCTAAGAAAGAAAAGTAACTCTTGGGGAAATGAAAATTTTATAACTTTTTAAATTGGCTTTATTTTGATTAACTTGTAGCCTTTTAAGTGGTATTAACAAGGGAGTATAAGTGATTTTTATAGTTCCTTACTAGAATATTTATAGTAGTATGATAGCAAAATATAACAGAGAAAAAAGATAAATAAATTTAGTTGGATGTCACATATAATCTCTCAATAAATCAAGGCAATGGTTTTTTAGTGATGCCGCTGCGCCGCCGGGAGTATTTCAAAAATTCAGGTCGGGACGTGTCAACCCGGTAACCCGCGCGGGTCAAGTCTGGGTTGAAAAAGCCGACCCGTTTACAAAAACGGGTCAAGTTCAGGTTGACCCGTTTAAAGCCGGATCAATTCGGGTTCAACCCGACCCACTGACCCGAATAGACTACATATATATATGGTCGGGTTCGGGTTGACCTGGCTTTACAAAAACGGGTCGGGTTCAACCCAAACCCGACCCACTGACCCGAATTGACTATATATATAATGTATGGACAACCTTCTAATTCAATATGAATTTTAAGCATCTACAATCTTCTTGAATGAAATGACTTTATTTTCACATGCAAAATAAATAAAAATAAAATCATTATTTTTAAAAACATTTGTTCCATCTATATGCAAACGAATGAGCCCTAGAAATAAAAATAACCTTGCTAGATATCAACATTTTCTAGAAACTAACACAAACATCAAAGCTCACAAATTCCATGAATATAACCATTAAAATTTCAGCAGAAAGTGAGAAATAGTGAAAGTAAAATCACAATCAAACATATTAAAATTATCTTCCTATCAAGCACTTCAATCCTTCAGCCACTCTCTAACCTGGCCCATCAACAAGGAAAATTAGCAAGAGAAATGTCCTGCAAAAATTACCTAACTTGGAAGGCTAATCTGAACTTCAGACAACAAAGAAATAGTATCAACCTCTCACTATATGCAGCTAACGGTCTTCAAACCTTTCAGCAACACAGATCCTGCTTCACAATCAAAAGGAAATAAAAGAGGTAAAATTGCTTCAGAGGGGACACAAGTGATAAAATTACAACGACGAGCATTTCCCTAAGTAGAGCAATGGGAGATCACAGCAAGAACCACAGTGAGTTGATGAGGGGAGATTGTAGACTAACATAAATTGTCCCCACATTAATGGAGATCAACAAAATTCAATTTGTGGTACTCTCCTCCCTCATCCCTCCGAGAAATTATTCTGTGTAGTCACCGAACAGCGTCCAGAGGCCAATGAGAACGCCCCACGTCATTTTTTTGTTGTGTACAGCTCGATAACGTGTGACGTGATGCATTCTGATTCGCCTCTTGACCGTTCAGTGACCACACAGAATAGTTTCTCCATCCCTCCCTCCTAGGAGAGAGAAAGCTTTGTGCTATCTGTGTCAATTTAGTACTGACACAGATATCAATCCTTACTTATCAAGGTTCGTTAAATATACCACCATAAAAATAAGAGATTCAGCATACCTCCTAATTCGATGTCTTTGAAAGCATTTTATCTATACGGCCATCTGCATTATACAATTCCACAATTTTCTTTGCATATGACGGCATGTGTCTTTCAGCTCTGTCAACAAAACATTATATTGATAGTTGAGAGGCAATCTACTAAAATATCAGACACAAAATGACAGAGATTAGCTATACCACCTTTGCTTTCCCCACTGGCGGTTTACATACAGGTAGTTTCTTATTGTATGGTAATCCAAAGAATATCGACCAAATTCAAGGCCTTTGGGTCCAATCTGCAATAGCATAATCAATTTTAGATTACAATTAATCAGATATTGAAACACAATTATGAAGAAACTATGGTTCTGACCGTTGAACTTACTAAATTTAACATGAATGCAATCAAATTGCCAATGAATCGAGGAACTTGCTGAGAGGGACCTTTTCCTGAAAGGATTAAAATAGACCGTTTTAAAATAGATTGTTAGAGATCTCTTTCCAAGGCATGAGAAACTAGGCATTTCAATAAAGAAAGTCCATCCAGCAATAAGAAAAAGGTCTTGAAACATTATGAGTTTTCATTTATTATTTGACTAGCCTCCATGATTTTTGTATGCATGCAAAAGGCTTATCAAATGAGAGCAGAAATGGAGGCAACATCTGAAGTTGTTTTCTCAATATAGTAGAACGATAAATCCAAGGAGAAATAGTTAGAATTTCATATTTAGGCAATGACATGCCGAAAGGCAGGCTAGAATGGAGGCCCTGGGGGCATGGGCCCCCACTGGCCCATCAGCCTTTTTTTAAAATTTAAATATTTAATATGATAAATTACTATTAAAGGCTCTAATGCTATAATTTCAAAGAGAAAATAGTATGCATGAAGATGAATATTTTCCCATCAAGAACACTTTGCCTATTCAAGAAGATGAATGCCTTCCCATCTGGAACACTTTGTTAAGAGATTCATTAAATTGCCACCAAAATACAAGAGAATGAGAAGTCCAAAAATGTTAGATTCTGATTGGGATGAAAAATGTCAAACGTAGGTCCAATCATTCTGAGAATCATCATTTTATATTTTACTCATTTAAAATTTTAAGTAAATAATTTGATATAGGATAATCTTCTGATAGGCATTATTTAGAATGAATCAAAATTATTCAGTTTATTTTAAAATAAATATAATCTATAACTAATTAATTAATTTTTATTATATATATTTTAAGACAAATCTAATGTATTTGATAAAAATACTGTTTAAATGTTTAGACCTGTTTTTTTTTTTTTTTTTTTTCAAATATTTTTAATAATTGTTGCATCCTAGAATATTCACAACGGTAAAGAAATATAAAATTTAGCGTTTTAGCCTTATACGAAGATTCAGCACACAAACAAATAGAATAGAGGAGTGCAGCAATCATAAAAGATGCCAAAAAATTTACGTGAAAAACCCTCGAATGGGAAAATTCACAGGGTCTTGCCCAGTCGAAATGATTAAACTAGTGTTGGTGGTTGATTACAAATGATGTCATTCTCCAGAGAAGAGTGCTGGCTTAATGTAGCAAATAAATATTGTATAAAGCATATTACATAGTTGGAGAACAACATAGCAAATGTTCTTAAGAGAGTACATGCCTATTTGTTTGGTCCGTAGAGCCGTAGTCAGATGATAGTGGATGGAGAGACCATAATTAGGGGTGCAAAAGAGGTCGGAAGGACAATAGTTTGGCAGTGGTGGTCGAAGGGACAGTTATTGGTAGGCGACAGTGGTCGGAGGAAGGCCCGGTAATGGAAGCTAGATAGAGATCCAACAACGATAGTCGGGCAGAGATTCAATAGCTATGGCTTGGATTCGTCGATGATGTTGTCGGGGTAGAGCTCCAAGATTCCTCAAGCTCCAGAGCTCTTCTATTATTCCACCGAGGGGTGTCAAAATTTGACCAGACCCGAAACCCAACCCGGACCCGATAAGAAAAATTTTGGTTCGAGTCAACCCGTTTGCTATACGGGTTGGGTTCGGGTTAGAGTTTTCAGCCCGTTTGTAAAATCAAATCAGGTTCGGGTTGACCCGGCAACCCGAAGTCAACCCAATTGATTCGAGAACGTGATTGTTGTCCCGTCCGCGCCAGGCTTGAGGCCAATCATCCCGTCTGCTGTCCGCATCTAGTCTCGTCGCTTCAGCTTCAACTGTCCCGTCCTACAAGTTTCCGTAGTGCAACATCTCCTCCATCCTAGATCTGCTGCTACCATGACCTAACGGCACCCACGACAAACTCGAGTACGCGAGTAATGCGACCCGTCAAGCCATCATCGTCGGCCTCACCGTCGTCGGCCTCAAGGCATCAAGTCGTCGGCCTCACCATCGTTGGCCTCAAGGCGTCAAGCAGTCGGCCTCACCGCCTGCTCTGCCTCACCAGTGATCCAGTCACCGTCGGCCTCTTCGCCTTGCCTCACCACCTACGCCATTTAGCTAATCGGGTTCGTAGGTCGGGTCAAACCAGTAACTCGCGCGGGTCAGGTCGAGTTGAAAAACCTGACCCATTTAGCTAGTCGGGTCAAGTTCAGGTCAACCCGTTTACGCCCGGGTCAACTCAAGTTGGACTCGAACCCAACCCGTTGACCCGAAGTAATACCCCTACTTCCACCTTCCTCTCCCCTCTTCATATAAAGAATGGGGGTCTATTTATAATTTTTGGAGTGACTAAATAAATATGGAGAAGATTAAAGACAATTTTGGGGTGTTTCATCGGATAGCTCATATTGATTCCATTGATCATTGAGCGTTTATTGATGTTAGAATTGAGTGATCTTGGACTCGTTGGATTCATCTCGTCGAGTGCCTCGATTCGACTATAAGCATGTCATATTTGGATATTATTTTGTCATCAATCAATGTTTTGAAGCTTCCAACAATGTTTTGATCCTTTGATTTGAGCTCATTTGGGCTCAGTTTGGATTGAATTTGGTGTCCTCGGGTCCGCCTCCTTAAAATGATCAATTTGATTATAAGCTTGCTAAAATCAGAGTTTGGATGGTCCCAAAATTTAATTTCAAACATTTTCAATTCAGATTTGTATCGAGATTCATGCCCAATCAAAGCATTTTTTTGTGAAACATCAATAATATTTATAATGACTAATATTTTCAATAATGACGATCAGATAAAGAAAATAAAAGTGATATGCATAAAGGTGAGGCTCAGTAATATATTTTGCAATGCCATATATATAATTCTTTGAAATTAAAACTCTATTTTTTTAACCACCAATATTGGTCCCGAGATCTAATGAAAAAATAAAATTATTCATATTTTAAAATTATTATTTTGTGCCCTACAAAAAAAAAATTGGCTCTGCCCCTAGACATACCTAACTTGGCTTTATCATCTGCATTAACCGTCTCCATAACAAACGGTCTTCTGCTTCCCTGAAATGAAAATTTACATGGATTACCAGACAAGCTTTCACAACTGCAATGATTCATCATGTGAACATTCATGCAACTTTTTCCCTTACACTGCTGGTTGTATCAGTTATCTCCAAAAGATTCTCAACTAGGTTAAGCATCTCCCGTCCTCTTTCATTTCTGCATTTTTCATAATTTCAAATATGTGTAGTAGTAGAAAAGAAAGAAAATTAACAGCTTCATATATACTAACAATCAGAGTATAAAGTTCATTGAGAACGATGAATAGAAGTTTACACAAGCGGTACACTCTTTACCTGACAGTAATGTATTGTGGGTGTTCTGTCATGCTTAATCCAGAATATTTGGGCACTGCCATGTATCCCACCACCAGGTCCTAAAGTTTCAAGAGCTTTAACGCATCAAAAACCCATCAAAAAAATATAGTTGTGTCCATTACAAAACCAAATAAAAAGAATCTAAACTTTTTGAAGAAGGAAACAGTACGGAAACTTTGGTCATTTTAATTAAAAGGCTGTCTCCTCAACCATCAGTAAATTTTGAAACTTAGTAGTTCAATCAAAAGGATCATATTACTTTACGTGTAGGTAATCAAATCATAGCTATGCATCTAAATATGCTTTTGAGTTCTCTAACAAAAGAAAATTTGAAGGGAAAAACTCGGAAGAAAAGAACCTAGTCAAAGATAGGCAAACAGGTTGGATAAAATGACTGCTAGGAAACTTCTTAAGTAATCATTTTGATGCTTTAAGTAAAAATCTCGATCTCAATACTCAGATTTATTCATACAAAGAGAATGACCTTAATCATTAAGATAAGCATATGATAAAGTTTCAAGAGAAGTGCTATGGAGAGTTCTTGAAAAGAAAGGAGTTAATAATGCTTATATTCAAATCATTAAAGATATGTATGCATGAGCTATTACTTGTGTTCAAACACAAGGTGGTTTGACCAAGTATTTTCTATTTCGGTTGGATTACATCAAGGATCAGCCTTAAGTACATATATTTTTGCTTTAGTCATGGATGTTCTCACTAGACATTTGCAAGAGGATGTACCTTGGTGTATGCTTTTCGCAGATGATATTCTTCTTGTCGATAAGACTAGAGAGGGAGTTGAAGGTAAATTTGAATTATGGAGGTCAACTTTAGAGTCTAAAGGTTTTCGCTTTAGTAGATCTAAAACTGAATATATGGAGTGTAATTTTAGAAGCAATAGACCTAGTGATGGGATTGTGATTTTTGGTGATCAAGTAATTAATAAGAGTACACGTTTTAGATATCTTGGATCTATTGTTCAAAGTGATGGTGAAATTGATGGGATATTATCAGCAGAATTCAAGTTGGATGGTTGAAGTGGAGGAATGCATCGGGCTTATTGTGCGATAGAAAAGTTCCCCTCAAACTTAAGGGAAAATTCTATAAGATGGTGGTGAGACCTGTAATGTTTTATGGTACCGAATGTTGGCCATTAAAAGAGAAGCATAATACTAAGTTAAGTGTTGCAGAGATAAGGATGCTTAGGTGGATGAGTGGCTTGACCCTTAGAGATAGGATACGAAATGAGCATATATGTGAAAAGGTTGGAGTAGCTCCAGTGGAAGATAAGATTAGAGAGAGTCGCCTTAGATGGTTTGGTCACATTAAACGAAGGCCTTCCGATGACCCGGTTAGGAAAGTTGAGGTATTAGATTTGACTTATGTTAAGAAAGGTAGATGTAGACCTAAAAAGACTTGGATAGAAAATATTAGAAATGATCTTTCTTTATTAAATTTAAATGAAAATTTAACTTTTAACCAGACGCAATGGCGAAAAAAGATTCATGTAGCCAACCCCACGTAGTGGGACAAAGGCTTGATGTTGTTGTTGTTGTAGAGAATGACCTTAATCAAGTTACATAAGAATAAAATATTCGTGCCTGTAATTTGTGCGTGCAAGTACAGTCCTAATTCAATCATAACCAAGAAGCAAAAAATTGTTTCAACACTGCATTATACCAAATGAAAATTTGGTATTCCTTATGGCACTTTTACCAATGACTTTATAATCAACTGAAACAATTTCAACTTGTAAATCCAACATTTTCTATTGTAAGACAACATATTTTGGAAAGAGATTTTAAGTTTAAAATGAGATTTCCACTCTCCTCAACACAATATTGATGGGAGCCACAGATACTTCATTTCTATCAATTAAAATTGTGATAATTGAAGTAGAAGTCTACTCAGTACAGCAGGCTTACCGCCAATGCATTGGTGTAGTCAAAGCAGCTGCAAAAATTATAAACAAATAAGAGGGTTAGCCTCAGATTTCAGTCCAAGCTAGCTATATGAAATATTGACACAAATATAAAGCAGAAAATTAGAGAGCAAGACACAACCACTAGGTGACTACTGAAAATAAGAATGGAAAGACATTCCATGTCACTATCACACAAGCCTCAGGAGAAGCAACACTATAATCAATAAATAACTATTTGATCTGGTAATATTAGATAGATAAAGCTAAGTGGTTTTCACTATCGCCTCAACTGATTTCATCTTGAATTCAAGAATGCAATCATGGCAGCAGCATGCAAAGTCACATTTCATGAAATAAAGATGTTCACCCTCATGAAAGGTGAAAATGTCGTTGGGCGGCACAAACCCCACTTTCGCAAGCCTAAGGTACCAGTTTTCCCGAGGTAGATTGGATTTTTAATTTAATCAGATTTCCCTTGATGAACGACATCATGGTTTATTTAATTATGATGTTCCACTTCCTATGAGCGCAGCCCTCAGTTAATTACCCCTTCTTACGCGTAGAAGAGCACTCTCGATTAAAGATGAAAGTATATTTAGTTATGCAAGAAATGTAGAAATGTGCCAGTGTTTTAGTCTTACTTATGAGGGATGAAGATACACAAGATCAAGATCCCATTGTTCTGTCGTCCCGAGTATACCGTTGGTTTCAGTCGACCAACACTAACAAACATTGATTGTAGTGTCCAGGGAATTTGATTAACATTCATTGGTTGCCTCCTCTTAGAAATCCCGAGTAAACTAAAGTGGATAGATGTAGGTTGGTTTGGTTTAGGTTGAGATTTGCATTTCTACTTGGGAGTTGCCCGTAGTTTAGCTTTTGGTTAGGTCCCATGGCCCCATTTAGGAGTTTGCCTGTAGTTTGGATTTGGGTCGGGACTTACTACGTTCATTGAAAGTAGTCGTTGTAGTAAGTTTTACGGCCTCAATTAAAGGTTGCACATGTGTGAGTTAAAAGCGGGTCTTACTACTTCACTTTAGAAGTATCCCAATTAGCATGTCATATGGCCTCTATTAAAGGTGGCCCGGGTTATCAGGGATGCATTATTTATTTAGGGAAAGGTTTCCCTAACATCCTAATTGAGATGGGACTTACAGCTCCTATTAAAAAGTAGCCTAGAGGTTAATTGTTGGTAGATTGGTACTGTAGGTACACTAGTTTGCAGTTGTGTACAAGTCTGACACTAGACTTTAGCTATTAGTCGTTTACTAGTCTGCTTGTTCACTAGTTTGACACTTACTAGCCTGCAATCGTTGTTGTTTTGACATTTACTACCCAACAGTTATTTTCTACTCTAGCATTCAGTAGTGTACTTGTGGTTTTATGCTCGTAATGGTGCTTGTAGTTTTCTTTTACCCAAGTAGCTTGTCGTTCTACTTTAGCCATGTTGTTTGTTCAGCACCTACTTTTCTTTACTAGCACTAGTTTTTTTTTACTATGTTGTACTAATACTCTATTTTTTTACTTGCAAGTATGTGGTACCTGCAACAGTTGTAGGAGCTAGAGAGCTTTGAGAGTTTGAGTTTGTGAGTTGTTGTTTACTAGGAGTGTAGTTTTGGGATTTTGGAGCCTTTCTTTCTGTTTTATGTTTTGGTTACTTTTTTTAGGAGTTTGGGTTTTAGTATGAGCCGTATGGTGTTTGATTTAGTGTGAACATTGTTCTACTTTTATTTAATGCATTTATTTAATTTTGAATTAATTGCATTAATATTTAATTTTAATTAAAAGCATTTAAACTAATTGTTCAGCTATTTAATTGATTTTAAATGTATTTTAAAATTATTTAGTTATTTTAACTGTATTATTATTTAAATTTAATTACTCGATAAATTTGATTAATATAAAGGATTTAAATTAATGAATTAAAAGATATTCTCTTGATTATTTCAATTAAAGTTTTAATTAAAATTTTTTAATAAATGTTCTGATTTTTATTAATTATTTAAATTAGAGTTAAATTAATTAATTAATCATTCAAATAATTAACTTATATTCAAAATTAAATATATGAATTTTAAAGGTTCAAATTTATTTAATATGATTTAAGTTTAGATTTTAATTAGCTAATTAGTTAACAATTTTATTTCAATTAGAATTTCTCATTTAATTACAATTAAGTAATTAATTATTATTTTAAAGTTAAATTAATCAATTATATCTTTTTCCAATTTTTTTCCAAAAATCCGCACTAAGTCTAATATTTTCGGGGAAATTTCGGCAACCTCCTGACGTCCCTCCCCACGAGGGGAGGTTAGGGAGGGCACTTGCCCTTTCTAGCCCGCTTGGATCAAATTGACGACGAGGGTTTTGGGGGAGCGAATTGACCCCGAATTTAGTCTTTAACTCCAATTTTAGCGACTATGGTACCTATTTAAAACTCGACAACCTTCTGGCGCCCCTCCCCGCGAGGGGAGGTTAGGGAGGGTACTCGCCATTTTAATCCGCTCGACCGGATCAAATCAACGTCCAAGGGCTTCGAGGGGCATATCACTCTTGAATGCATCTTCAACCTTCCGATTTGGTAATTACGCCATATGCTTTTCTTTTATATCATAACAACAATAATTATTATAATAATTATTAGTTATTATTAATAATTTACAACTATTATTATTAATAATATTTTATTAATAATACAATAAATTCCTTCAATTGTAATTATTATTATTATTAATATTCTATTAATAATAATAACACAATATAATATACCCTTTCTTCCTTGCTCCCAGTTTCAAATCAAGAAGCATTAGGCTTAAGTGTGTGGAACAAACCAAAGCTTAAGTTGTATGTTTGCCTTGCGGGTGTAGACGAAGGCAGCTCGACTGTGGAGGTCGGTTGCAAAGAGCAGGGTTGAATGGCCTGGTGTCAAGATCGAACGCAAGAGAGAGTTACAAGATCGTGAGGTCCCATCCTTGCACAGGAGGACAGACGCAGGTGCAAGAGGGGTCAAATTCACAGCTCGTGGTTTCACGAGGGTACCGCAATCGAACAGAGGCGGGTCGGGAGGTGAACGAATGGTTGTTCGCATGAGACCGAGTCGAAGGGAGGCGGGCTCGGAAAGGCTTAGGAGGTTCGGACTAAGGCGAAGGCAATGGGGTGTTGTTTGGTCGGGAGATGCTGCATCTGGAGGTTGGGAGTGGCAGTATGTGCCGGCCGCTTGCAGGTGAGGCGGACGGACGACGGGTTTCACCGGGCGTGGGTCTGAAACCAAATAGGAGAGACCCGTAGGAGGGTTGTGTAAGAAATAGAGGCGGTTAACTGCAACACATCGAAGAGGGCTCGAAAACGAACGGGGCTTTCGGCTCAAGTTCATCAGTAAGCGTAATCTCTTGTTTTCGTTTCTATTTCTCTTTGTAGGGATCGCATAGCAGTTATTTCCATTGCATTGTGTGTATGATATGGGAACGTGAGAACATGGTTTCAGTTATTCTTTCCTATGTCTCCTCCCATTACTTTATTTTAACACTATAACTGTCTTTGAATAACGAATATAGTTCCCTCCATTATTCCCATTGGTAAATATGATTTGGCAGACATTATTATTTTAGCAATGCCAGTTAACTACACTTCAGAAATTTCCACTGCAATTGTTGCTGCCTCGTACAGGTTCTCAATGTCCCATTTTATTCCCTTAGGAGCACTTGCATTCCATCTCATATAATCATGTTCAATGTGGAATTCTATTTGTTAGCAGTCAATTTCTCCTCTAGTCCATCTCAATCTTGAGATCAAAAGATCCCATCAAATCCTAACTACAGCTATGCAACAACCTCTGCCCTTGTGATAGTGATCCTATACTTATCTTTGTATTAATATTGACGACAATTTCATCTTAATGGTCCATTGAAATGAATTACATCGTTGCTTCTTCCTCTTGAGTTTTATTTTCTCTATTTTTATTGCTATCGAACAATATAATAATATCATAGTAAGCATGCAATTTCTGACATCACAAATATTATCAATCTATAGCTAACCATTGGCAACCACATGGTGCTCTCAATTTTTATTTCAACAAAAGTGATGTAAAACGAACATGCGAAGATGAATTACTTAATGAATTTGCACGCTTAATTTTTTTAGAGCACAATAATTATATCCTTAGAGTGATTTTGAAAGACAAAATAAAACACAAGGGTGGTAAGACAAGCTTAGGCTAAATCACATGCATAGAAGTTAAGATCATAACACAGTCAATTTAATTGAATGTTGCATACATGATTGATTTTGAACAATAAATCTCAATGCTAACAAAAGATTAGTCTCTACAAGAAGATACCTCAATCAACTCTTCCAATTTCTAGGCGTTAGCAGATGACTAACACGATCTCGATGAATCAATTAATTCCACAATTGAAAGTAACAAGGAAAATAAAAGAGTGAGGGAAAGAGTTCACCAAATCCTGGTTTGGGGCATTAGGGGCAACAACTAGAAGGTCTTTCCGGTTAAGATAGTCGCCTCCTTTGGCTGAATTTCATCTGGACAGCAACCTAGATCCTGTTCGGAGATTTAGGACAGCAGCTGGAGGACTTGGGAACAGCAGAACTGCTGTTTCTGTTGCTGTAGTTCTTCTGGACAAAGCAGCTTCCTATGTTCTGAGTCTCATGGCAGCACTTAGAACCTGTCCAGAATTCTAGACAGCAAGTTGGAGAGGAGAAATTCAGGATTTGCCGCCATCTGGATGCACAAAAACTGGGGGAATGTGGTGGGGAGTTTTATGGATAGCTGTGGGAATAATATTAGAATTTAATTACTTGCTTAGGTGGCACGTGTAATTAAATTCCCAATTCAAATAGGAGAGAGCGAGTGAGGAGAGAGAGGGGGCAGCTAGATCTAGGTTAGGATTAGGAAGAATTATTAGAAATATAAAATTAATTTCAGATTAAGTGAAAATGGAGGGAAAGAATTTGAATTTGATTTCAAATTAAAATTGAGTTGGGGCTTAAGAGGGAAATCCAAGGTGGAGCCCTATCAAGGGGCCGGTGGCATTAAGAGAGGGAGGAGGATTTTGTGGAGGGATTTAAGAGCTTCCAAATTGAGTTTCCTAAGGAAGAGTAAGCATAAATCAAATCCAATTTAAAAATAAATTGAATGAGATTTAAAACTTTCCAAATATAGCTTTGTCAAATTAGGAAAGATTTTGAAATTCAAAATTTGAATTTCAAATTGAGGGGTTATCTTCCTAAATCAATGGGGCTATTTTGATAAGTGGTAATGATGACATTAATCATCATTAAGGGTGTCACGACCCGGGCCTGGTGAGCTCATGTAGACGAGGCGGGAATGGAATCAGATGTTCATAACATAAACCTTTCTTAAAACATGCATTGAATTAATCTAAAATACTCCACAAGAAACTAAAAGCGCCTCTAAAATTTTTCAAATATATAATAAATACTGCATATTATTTCATATCACTTCAAGAGAGGATTCACATGTACAGAGGTGGTTACATTATCAAGCATGTCAAACATCTCAAAAAGGTGTAAACTACAACTAAGAAAATATAAGAACTTGTCAGTCGGTCCTCTACGACTGTAGGTGAACCAAGGGTGGTCAGCCATTTTTTGCAGCTGGTTCTCCTGAAAAGTATCCCAACACTAGGGAATGAGCTAACACAAACTCTAACCCTAACATTTTCACATGTCTTTTAAAATGAAAATTTATATATATGCTAGAAGTGAAATGCCTTGATTATTTTGCTACACATGATAATTCTTATGTATAAGCTAAATGTGATATGATAGTTCATATGTCTTATGTATGTCAGATGCCTCAGGTATGTCATATGCCTTATGTATGTCATGCGTCTTATGTATGTCAGATGCCTGATGTATGTCATATGCCTGATGTATGTCATGTGTCTTATGTATCTCATAACTTATGTATGTCATATGTTTACTTATGTTTTATCTTATACAACTGTACCGGAGTATCAGGAGTGTACTAATCAGATACATAAATATCTTTTTGGCCATTCATTTCCTTTCCTCTTTTGCCCCAAAGGGTCATTTTATTTCGTATTGCTCATAAGAGCCATATTTGTGCTTTCACACCATATTTGGTACTCCGCCTTCAACATGCACAATCATTTACATAATCTTTCCATAGAAACATAGGTATGAAATGTAACATTTTTATAATAACCATATGCCTTAATCATAAAGTAAGTACATTAAATAACTTCTATGAAATGCTTAAAATTTTAAACATCAACGATGCATTGATTCATAAAAATATTTCTACATTTCTATCAAATAATAAAGACATTTCATATGCATTTTCTATGTATCATATGCATTTGCTATGTATCAAATCAACTAAAGATATGCATTTGCTATGTATCAAATCAACTAAAGAATAAAACATAAAAGAACAATAAAAATATAAAGGAACATGAATATTTAGAGTAAGAGATTTCAACCTCAATTGTTCTTTAAAAGTCTTCACTTCAACAACCTCTCCTTAATTCTTATTTTCAAAACTTAAGAGAAACATTACAACATAAGCCTCTTATGTCAATTAAATTCACTATATCTCATTAACCCTTCTCAAGTCATAGCTAATCACTTCCCTTAAGCTCACTAATACACATTCACCTACCCATATCCTAAAACATTTAGTTAACCATATAAGCATGTTTATCACATATAACATATATCTTAAATAAATCATAAATCAATCCTAATAGATAATTACTTTATTATGAACTTATATTATCACATTCCTTCCTTTAAATACATAGAATTTAAATGAAATTTTCGGATTAATACATTAAAAAAATTAGGAAAAAAATATTTTTTTCTCAAAAAGTTCAATTTCTCTTAATTAGATATCTCCCATAACCTTTAGGAACCAGTTTAGTTAACATACAAGCTTAGAAATGCAAAATTAGGAAAAACCTTAATTTAAAACTCCAAAATTTCTTAAGAAAAACTTTAAATTTCATGGTTATTATGTTTCTATATCCTTCCTAACATTATTCTTAAACAAAATCTCATGTTTAAAAGAAACCCTAATTTTGGAACCTAAGTTTTTCTTAAGAAAAAATCATATTTATGACTTAGAAACATAGGCATAATCAAGCCCTAACATTTTTCTAAGGAAAAATCCAACAAAATCAAAACCCTAAAAATTTCTCCAAGAAAAATCTCAAAAAATAGAGAAGTTTCTTGCATGAAAAACTTACATTTCTTCTTCTCTAAGCCTTCCCTTTGATTTTCTTCCAAAAGCACGCCGAAAAATAGCGTCGCCGGATTCCGCGCGTCCCCCGACGGTCTCCCCCCCTCTCCCGTCCGCTCCTCTCTTTCGGCCGAAGGAAAGAACAAGGGACCAACCGATTATTTCGGTCCCTTAGTGTTTTAAGATGAGTATTAGGTAAAATGACGCATGTGCCCCTCTCCCATTAATTTCTCTATAATGAGGGGTAAAAATGGAAGAAAAGGTAAAAATACTTAAATTATCTTCGGCAATTTTTAATTCCCAAACCGTGCGAAATTTGGTATATGTTCTTTATACCATTTTGATCGAAATTTCACGTAGAATTTAATAAAATTTATTTTGTGGAATTCCGACGACTTTGAAATTTTGCTTAAATTCATCGTGGTGCATCAAAATGCGTGCGACGCATTCGAACGACAGTTTTCGGGTTTTATAAAGGGTGAGGTGGCCAATGAGGGGTCGACGACATCGTGGAGGGAGGAAGAGGAATTGTGGGGAGGGATTTAAGGTTTCCAAAATAACTCATGGGAATAAGGAAAGGTATTAAGAAATCCAATCTAATTTGAATTTTAAATAGGATTCATTTTATGCACTTTCCTAATTAGGATTTGCAAATAAGGAAAATATTTGAAATTTGAATTTCAAATTTCAAATAAAATCAATTTCGTTCATTTCCTCTAGGAGTTAATTTAGGAAGGGAATTATGATAATTGAAATCATCATAATGGAATGGGAGCAAGAGGGGAGGCCGCGGCAAAAGGGAAGGGGTGGCTAGGTGTTGGGTTGGATGAGGCTAGGTTGGCGGGTGGGCTTGAGATGGTGGAGTTGTGGGGTGATTTGGGTGGGGAAGATGGCTGGCAGTGAAAGCCAGGAGGAGTTGACGGGTGGGGTGGAGATAAGGAGGAGAAGAAGAAAATAAATTAAAACCATGAGTCGCAGACTCTTCCAACGAATGGTGGGTATTGCGCTTGCTCACCTCGAGCTCTCTCTCCCTTCTCTCTCGTGCTCACATAAGAAGACGAAGAAAACACATGAAATTTTCATTATCAAATCATCATCCCAAATTACAAGTGAGCTAGCCTATAAATAGGCCTCATGAAAAGAAAATAAACAAATACTAAAACGCCCTTCGGGCTACAACACCACATGACCACCCCTAGGGGTAAAATGGGGAAAAAAACTAGTACATAAGACACATCAAAAATAAAATAAACTCCAGATCGTAGCCGTTGATCTTTCGATGTCCTCATAAAAAAGATTCCCTCAAAAAGTAAAAACAAGCTAGTGAAATAAACTGATTTTAACCAATCTGATAAAAATATAATAGATGGTAGCAGTTACAAAGGTGCAAGCATGAGACTCCTGCCACTACGATGTCTGGAAAGGGGTTAATATATGCAGCCTTACCCCTTCTATGCAAAATGAATGTTTTCTTGATTCAAACTCATGAACCAGGAATCGCAATGAATGCGATCTATCTATTGCTATGGTCATGCCCTCTATTGACTGCCACCAGCTATAACTAGACCATAATTTCAAATTTCGGAAATTCTTTAAGATATATCATAATTCAAATGTATTGTAAATTCAAGTACCTGTAACAAGATGGAGCAATGACATCAACAAGTTCATTTGCTGGTAGGCAAAAGTAAGGAACCTGCTTTCTTAAAGAGTTTGCATTAGTTGGGTCTTAGAAAAGTTTGATATAATAAAGTACAGATTTAAAAAATAGGAGTAGGAAATTAAACCTCTTCAATATGGCCATCCAAATGCTTCAAGTGAACCTGTCAGCGCCACAACTGTCACGTATAGACTTCTAAGTAATAACAAGTTTCTTTGAGAAACTTTCTACTCAAGCTACAGCTACAGAAACTTTTTGAACTAACATTCAATGGTCACGTGTTGAGAAAGGGGCACTCACCAAAAGAAATGAAGGAACAGGATTTTAATGAGAGGGCAATTAAGGAGATGATTAGAAATTTAAGCCAAGATATTTAGAGCCATCCAAGTTTCATTAAAATCTGAATCAATGGCATGGGAGCAACCAAAGTAATATCCTATTTATTAAGCCTTGAGACAAGTTAGAGATAGAAGTTAGGGGGTTTTTTCTTCCCTTCAAATCTTGTAAGGAAATGGAACTGAAGATTAATCCAACTAGGAAGAGGGTCCTCGCCTCCTTGGTTTGAGTTTAATCAATGAGGATGGTTGATGTAGAATTCAGGCAGTCAAGTATATGAAAGCCAAACATAGGGCAACAAGCATTGAAAGTGCTAATGCATAATAAAAAAAAAGATGAGCAACAACAAATACGTGAGTACTTGTAGAATGAAACCAGAGCAGCCAAGGATCGAACAAAGAATGGCATAATGTAGAAAATGAAAGAGAATAATGAACTATGAGGTGCAGAGATATGACCTTTCATCCATTTATAAAGACAAAGCAACATAAAATTTACCAACCTTATAGTCTTGCATGAACTCATAATGCATAACCGTTTCTGGATCACTGCTTGCGGCCTTCAAGAACTTATCTAAACCTGAGCGAGTTCCATTGTCCACTACAAGTTGAATATAGATCAAATTGCTGATTATTATTTGTTTGTGCCATGCAACATGAGATGTGAAGCTTAAAATACAAGTTCACCACAAAATAAGAATTCTAATCAAATTATCAAATAATAATAATAATAATAATAATAACCATAACAATAATAATAATCATTTACCACAATTTGTGCCAAGTACATAAAGCTTTTCCAAACCAAGATATTTCTCCACAGATCTTAGTGCTGCAGGTAAGAAATCACTCTGCATATCAATAGTGGCAAGTTATAACAATGAAAGAAGTTTCCTATTGAACAAAAATAAGAAACAAGAATGTACCTTGCACTTGGCAACCAACACCACAAAAAAGAAGGCGCTTCACTCCGGCAGCCTGTTAACGAGCACCAAAAAATGTTGTATAAAAAAAGCAACAAAACATTTGCATAATAACAATAAAGCATGAGATATGCAATGCATGAACAAGAGAGAGATTCTAAACTTCTCATATGTTAGGTGACCGTGGAGCAAATGAATAATATTATTAGCTCCAAAGTCAAAGGAAATTTTGCATTTCATTAATTTAAAATATGATGTACAAAAATTATAATGATTTTCAGTTTGACACTCCCAGCAAACAAACACTTTCATTTGTACTAGAAGAGCAAGACACAGGAGAAGCAAGAATGTTACAACAACAACATCAAGCCTTTTATCCCACAACATGGGGAATGAGATTGCAGCCGTAATGTCACCTAACAACTACCGTGACTGCCTTTCTTGGCAGGCAGGAAGGTTTTACGCACCCCGATGCAGCCCCCTACACGGGGACAACGCTGGGTACTGCCAAAAATTTCAACATAACTATGGACTTGAAAAATTTTAAAGAAATCAAAATTCACCTAAAGTTTTAAGTCTACAAAAAAAATAAAATACATGACACCCTAGGTTCCAACACTGAAAGCAAATATGAAAGAAAATACATACTATAACATAATACAACTTATACTGAATTTGTAGAGGAATTAGTTGTTCACCAACGATAGGAACCAAACCTCTTTCTCCTAACTCTTGACACACACAACTAAATTCCCCAATAACACTTCTTGTAGAAATGAAGTGTGGAAGAAATAAACTGAGCCACTCTCCTATTTATAATACAAAATTCAAATTATTTGCGGGCCCCGTCAGCCTAGGATCCATTCGCTAAAAAATATGAAGGTATACCTACAGGCCATGCCAGCCTAGGATCCCCTTGCTAAAAGACATGGAAGGTACGCCTGCAGCCCCCATCAGCTTAGAATCCTAAGATGTCATTTTTGAGGCTCCAGCTTTGGATTCCTCGAGTATTTACCAACATGTGAAATATGAGCGTGAATACACTCAAATACGGGCAATAATTATCTTTAAAAAAAGAAGGGACAAAGTAAAAAAGTTATTTACCTTTCCTACGAAGGGTACTTACATTAATTGTAAACATATAAGAACCCCTGCATATCACCGGTAATTTTCTAGTTAAACACTTCATAAAAAAATAAGAACCATCCATCACATTGCAAGTCACGGGTGCACAAGTGCTTTAGGTAGCATCCCTGCAACCTATTAAAGTTAGGAGGCTCGTACGTGCCCTATAAATGGCTTGTACGTCTCGTGAACATTTATCTTTAAAAAGAAAAAAAATAGCGCACTGTTATGTGTCATGGGTTATACGACCACTAATCAAAATATGCACATCATGTCAAATCACTGAAAGAGAGTGTCGTCTAAGAGTTCCTATTATATGATGCGCGCATACCAAAGATATATAAATGCATGATGCAAATACATTATGTGGCACACATGCATACTTCCAATCATATAAGCACGCTAACAAACCTGCACACGTACCATTGATCATGCAAACTACTTCCTACATATGCTAATGATCATGTCATTATGCAAATGCATCAAAATTCAAATAGGTGTGTCATACAAACGCACGATCTAAAATGTGCGATTGCACTGCACGAATGCACTATATAAATGCAAATATTACGCACATGTTTAACATGCAAATGCATAACCAAAAACATAAATGTGCATACAAACATATAAATGCATCTGTAAACAAATATGCAAACATGTATGCAAATATACTATGCACCATTTATGCATATCTGTCATATCAATTCTCCATATACATTGTGTTAATCATGCAAATATATTACGTCAATCATATAACAGTCATATAAGTGCATAGTGAAAATCACATATATGCATCACTCACATTATGTAAATGCATTGTTCAAATCAAAAAGTATACAAACACACAGATATGTCATACACATTAAATGTGTCATATGCAAAATGCACTGAAATAAATGTGTCATATGCAAAATGCACTGAAAAGCATGTGCTACTGCATGGGCCCAGGCGAGCGTATTATCAATACACACGTGACATCTAGGGATGTTGCGCGAGTCAATAAGTGAATTCAAGTTCAAGCTCGATACTTCTATGTGAGTAGATAGGAGTCGACACAACTCCAACTATCAAACAAATATACAGTCATAGCGTCGATTAAGATATTTATTAAATACGTTTATATTAGGCCTTCAAGGCCTATAATCTATGTTGCACCGATACACCTATTTATGAAGGCGTGTTGTATCTGATACACTGATACACAGATACGCCTCTGATACACCACTGATACGTGTCGGATACGCGAAAATCGTATCCAATTAAAATACTATTTAATTTCAAAAGGACAAGTGTATCTGATACGCGTGTCCGTTGAAAAACAAAAAGAAATCCGAAAAAAAAAATGTGTCGTATTTACTTTCCCAACTGCGAGCAAGGTTCTCTCATTTCCGAGATGGATTTGAGTCTCTTGATGCTATGAGAATATTAGTAATTACTAATTTTTCACTTGATGAGCCTGAATTAGAAGCTATGATATTTATTGAAGATGATATAGAAGTTCAAAGACAAACCACTGAAGAAGCTAATCATGTCATTCCTTCTATTGAATAGTTGAAACTTCATGTGCTAGACAATTTATGTTTTTGCTTTTATTGTTGTACTAGACATTTAATGCTTACTTATATTTGGATATTATAAGCCACAAGGCTACAAATAATGTTGTTATCATTTTTTTTTTAATTTCAAATATTATTCTTTGATTGCTTTCTTAATTTTTTATGCATGATTTATAAATTATTATACCGTGTCCCGTATCATGTCGTATCCATATCGGTGCAACATAGCCTATAATCAAGAAAATTTACTAATAAATGCATAAAATCCATGAAACTCGATCCTTTGTTGCCAATAGACAGAGTCGACAAGGTTAAATCAACAAAATAAAATGACTTAATATACCCCGATGATGGTCGTGTTGAATGTAAATCTCAGCCAGAGAGGTTAATTCCAAATATTTTCAAATGCCTCCTCAAATTCTCAAATATTCCAAAACTGAACTTCCAAAATTCCAAATATATTTAAGATATGAAATAAACCATCAAACACGTAGTGCAAAATCCATCCATCCTCCGCAACAATTTACCGAGGTGAAAAAATTGAAAAATTACTTCACCTCATAAAGAGATAATGTCTGAGCTAGAAGATTATTAGGATTCATTCTCAAACAGTCTCCTGCTAGCAAGGACGTGGCATGTGTCATCTAACCGGCAGTTTTGCCACAAAATGGCACCACAGAATAACCGGTTATGATCGGGGCCCTCTGAACAGGGTGGTTTGCCGCCAAATGGCACCACTACATTATGGTCATGGCTAGAGCCCGTATGCTCCCCAATGACATCAAATCCTTGAGATATGAATCAATAGGATATTATCGATAAGGCACCCCTCTGTTAGCTAAGGTAGATTCAAATTTATCCCCTTAGACAAATATTCACCAAGGTCTACAAGGTTCCCTTGGATGACGCAACCCATGGTTGCCGCAAGGATCCTTCTGTCATGTTGGGCCGATTAACTCCTCTAAGTAAACTAGGGACCATGATGACCCAGGACGATGAAACCATCGGATCTTGATCTAGTCCATCATCCATTCCCCCACCATACGCTTTAAGTACAAGATGGTGAAATTTTTTTAATTTTGAATATCCAACTTCCAATATTTAGACCCATGCTGCTACTATATGCCAGATAACACGTATCTCTCCGTATTCATTTGGCGACTAGCCTTAATCGAAAGTTCTCTCTCGTTATCCGGAGGGGTAATTAACTATAAGGGCTTGCGCCTATAGGAAACCAAAACTCATATCATAAAGTCCTCCCAAAATGAGGGTGAAATCTCTGGGTAGTGTCATATTTACAAACCTCATCTGCCTTCCCAAATTTTACCTCGGAACTAAATCCATTAAAACTCCCCCAAAAAGCAGCGGGGAGGCCGGGGCCGAATTTTTGGAGCCTACAGAGGGAGACTTTTCTATCACACAACAAGCCTGATGCTTTCCTCCACTTCAACCATCCAACTTGCATTTTGTTAATAATATCCCCGTCTATTTCACCATCATTTTGAACAATAGACCCAAGATATATAAAATGTGTACTCTTATTAATGACTTGATTACCAAAAGTCACAATCCCCCCACAAGAACTATTATTACTAAAATTACACTCTATATATTCAGTTTTAGACTACTCAAATGAAATACTTTAGATTCTAAGGTTGATCTCTATAATTCAAGTGTACCTTCAACTCCCTCTCTAGTCTTATCAACAAGAAAAATATCATCAGCAAAAAGCATACACCAGGGTACAACCTCTTGCAAATGTCTAGTGAAAACAACCATGACTAAATCAAAAAGATATGGGACTAAGGCTGATCCATGATGTAATCCAACAGAAATAGGAAAATACTTGGTCAAATCACCTTGAGTTTGAAAACAAAAGCTCCTGCATACAAATCCTTAAAGACTTGAATATAAGCACTATTAACCCCATTCTTTTCTAGAACTCTCCAAAGCATTTCTCTTGAAACTTTATCATATGCTTTCTCTAAATCAATAAATATAATATGTAGATCCTCCTTATTCTCTCTATACTTATCCATCAAACCTCTCAATACATGTATAGCTTCCATAGTTGACCAACCCGGCATGAATCCAAAATGATTTTGAAAAACATTAGTATCACGTCGCAACCTACGCTCCATAACTCTCTCCCATAGTTTTAAAGTATTACACATTGATTTAATTCCTCTATAATTCGCACAATCTTGTGCATCACTTTTATTCTTAAAAATAGAAATCAACACACTCATTCTCCACTCATCCAGCATCATTTTAGTCTTGAAAATAACATTAAAAAGCTTAGTAAGCCAAGAAATTCCTTCATCTCCTAAGCATTTCCACCACACCTCTATTGGATCCAATAGTTTTTCCACACTTTATTTTCTTTAAAGCCTCTCTAACTTTGATTTACTAACACGTTGATAAAAATAAAAATCTTTATTTTCATTTAGGATGCTAAGGTCACTAAAGTCAAACGCGTTCACATAATCTTTATTGAAAGTTTATAAAAATATCTCATCCACCTTTGTTGAATATCCTCTTCTGATAAAAACATTTTTTGCTCTTCATCCTTAATACACTTCACTTCTTTTCTTTTGCAAATGCACATTGCAAGTGCATCGAAAATCATATGAATGTGCAAGTGCATCAAAAAATGATTCAATGTCATACAAATGCACTGAGAAATGTGACAGAGCGTCAAGCATCTACATAAAAGAAGGATACACATGTACTCTGACAAATATAATAAATACTCGAACACAAAGTCTGAGAATGATTCACAAACTAAAAATAAGATGAAATTTGAATTTACCCTGCTCCGAGTATTGTGCAACTCTTTTTGCAAAAGAAAACAAGCCACAATTTTTTAAAAATTCACAAATTACCTTTCAAGCATAAATTTAAGCTCTCATTTTACAAGATGTTCTCGAACAGACTGCCTTACCCATAGAGCAGAGTCATGAGTCCTATATTTCAAGTCTGATCATCAATGTCCACAATACTAGAGTCGACAAGACTTGAACCCAGCTGATGGCCATGTAAAAAGCAAAAATCAACCGAATGGGGCTTTATCTACAAAATTACCCCAAATCTCAATGCAAATCACTTTGAAGCTACATCCATATAAAAATATAAAATTTCAAAAAAAAAATAACAAAATTTAAAAACACAAGTAAAATCTATTCTTAAAATAAGTAACAATCCACTCTCCGCAACTATTTATCAAGGGTGACATTCAAAATTAACCTAATCATAAAGAGTCAATGCCTTTTTAGGCATATCGTTACGATCTCTCGTCAATAAGAATGTGATATATATCTTCTGACCAAAGATTTTGCCACCAAATAGCAAAATAGGTAATCATTTATAATCAGGGCCCTCTAATCAGATGGTTTCACAACAAAATGACACTATTAAATTATGATCACAATCAAATCCCGCAAGTTCCCCAACAACTTGAAAACCCTTGAGCTGTGAATCATAGGGTATACTTGATAGTGCACAAAGGTTTCTATTAAATAAGATCAACTAAAATTCGTCCCCTTAAATAAACATCTACCCCATGTCTATAAGATACCCTTAGATAAAGCAACCAATGACTGTTGATAAGGGTCATTTTGTCCGGTTGGGTCAACTATCTCCGCTGGCTAAGTAGACCAATGATTATTAAAACCCAAAATAAAATCACGGGATCTTGATCGAATTTGTTATCATTCCCCCAACACCTACTTAAGCTAAAACCAATATATTTTTCTCAATCCTCAATCAAATTGCCATTATACACAAAACTATTTAGTTTGTAACAACTAGCCTTAATCGAAGATTCTCTTTCGTCACTAGAAGGGATAATTAACCATAAGGAATTGCACTTATAGAAAACCTGAAACCAGATCTTAAAGTCTTCACAAAATGAGGCCAAAATCCCTAATTAATGTCTTATCTATAACTAAATCTGTCCTCTAAAACTATGACCTAGAAAACACGCTCTCTAAGAGCTGTTGAGGCCCAAATTTTTGGAGCCCATAATAGTTATATCTTTAGCTACCTAGGATTATACTTTTTTGTTACATTCAGTATGATTATTTCATGGTCAATTACATCTACTTGCTCAAATGTTGATCAAAGATCCTTAAATGTATTTCAAACCTATTATCAAGACATAAAAGTTCATTGTTTCCATCTTAATCAAAAATTTAAGCACTAATAATGCTTTAAATTTATGCAATTACAATTTCACGCTCATTTTTTTCTTTACACATCTCAACAGAATAATATTATTGAACATTAAAGCCATCATCTACTTAATGTTGCAAGGATATTAATATTTTACATGAATATCCCTTATCAATTCTAAGGGATTGTGATATTAACAACCTACGATCTCATCAACCATTTCCCATCTCCGTTCCTCAATAATCTTTCACCCGTTTCCACCTTTTTCCCATTCAAACTTCACTTGCTTAAACATATTTGGCTGCACCTTCTTTGTTCACGATTTTTTCTCATATGACAAAAACTGTCATTTGAAGCATATTTCCTAAGCATTGTCACAATCATAAGGATATATATGGCATGATCCTCTTACCTGATGCTTATATACTTCAACCGATGTTACTGTCATGAGAGCACACCTTTCTTTTCCCTATCCTCTTCCTCTGAGATGCCTTCACCACATATTCTTCCTCCTCTATAAGCTTATGTAGCTACATTTATCCCTTCAAAAATTTACTCTTGATAACCTTGACCACCTTCCATAGTGATACTACGATCCACAATGTTAGATTTAACTTTGGATCCACCTATTGATGAGTTTTTTAACCTAAATATTTAATTGCCCTATGAAAACATAAAAGGTAATGTACTGCTCATCCAATTCACTCTTATGTCATTTAATCACCGAAGTTCTTCCTACCATACATTTGTAGTATTATATTATCTATCTCTCTTTCCAAGCCCTCAAAACATACTGAAGAATACTCTTTGGAAGTAGGTTACGGATATCAAGATAAGTGTTATAATAAGATGTCAAATATAGGATTTGGTTGTTCCCCCTTCTTTAGTTAAACATATTACATATGGATGGTTGTTCACTATTAAATTTTATCTTGATGGCTTGATCGATTTATATAAATATCCATTGACAGCAAAAAGGTTCACACAGGTATATGGGACAAACTATTTTAAATTTTTCTCCCGAGTTGGTAAGCTAACTTTTTCTGAATTGTCCAATCTATGACCATCAATTAAGAGTGGTCTATACTGTAAAAGGATCTAAGTAATGTATTCCTCTAATGAGGAAATTCAAATAGAACAGCCTCATGAATATGTTGCTCAGGGGAGAAAAGCATATGTTTATTCAGACAGTATATAATGAGCCTAAATAGAGGCCACAAGCTTGGGTTAAATAGTTTTGCACATATCATTCAAGATTCCCTTACAATAGCATCACAAATCATTCAATTTTCACTACGCATGCACAAGCAAGCTCATCATAGTTATTGTTTATGCTAATGACATCTTATTAGGAGTGATCACAAAGGCATCTATAAGGTAAAAAAGCCAATCACAAAAGTGTTTTAAGGATTTGAAATGATCAAAATACTTAAAAAGGGTTGAATTTACTGATAAGAAACAACCAACAAATCAGAGAAAATGTGCTGAATTTCAGAGAAATTCAGCAAACACCAAGCAGATTTTATAAAATTTGTAGAGAAATAGCAAGGCAAGCACTTGAAATTCAATAAGAGATAAAAAGAAACAACCCGATACAATAAATCTTCAATTCGAGAGGAAGATTCAGCTCTCCAATCTCTAGCCGAAGTCTAGCGCCCAAATTCAAGCCAAAGATCTCAAATTTCAGATTTAATTCAAGATAAAACCTAACCCTAGCAAGAAGAAGATTACTTAAAGCAAAAGGAAAATTCATTAATCCCAAAACAGACCCTAATTCGAATTTTCCCTCCTAAACCAAGCCTTCATTATGGCGTGGGCCCATCCATGCATCCCCCTCCCCCTTTGATCCTACGCCTGTACACTAGAACCGGTTCAACCAGACCTTAGGCTGGTCTAACATTACCCCCTGATGCATTTAGATTTTTGCATTATTTTTGTTTTGAACAATATTAGTTATATTTTCTATTTTTTTTATTTTATTTTTATGCTATCCAATGATGGTGGTAAATCCAATGATCAAGGTAGGAAAAGGTTTGGATTATGCCTACCTTGGGTTTGCTGGCTTTGGGATCCACCTTGTCCTTTGGGCTGTTTGCTGGTTTCAAGTGGGCCTTGGCTGTTTTCGGTTTGAGCTTTAGTTGTTGGAATTCTAGTGGTGACAGCTCATTAATATCAAGTAGTAGTGCAGCTCATTATGAGCTCATGTTTAGCTTTGAAATTAAAGAAAAAAGGAATAGATTTGGTGAGTGGAACTTGTTTTTTCACCTTCCTTTTGACTCCTGGGCTGCTGCAGCGTTTCTCCTGGTTTTCTCTCCCACGGTTTGCTGCTGCCTCTTCGGGTAGCTGCGTACTTTACAGCTGTGGCCCCCCTTTTTACCGTGAAATGAACTTACCTGCTGGACCCGAGATTTGCCTCCTGGTTTCCTGTGCTTGGCTGCTGGAACCGTGGCTTTCTCCTTGTGGTTTGCTTAGTCGTTTGGAATTTCTGTACATAAACCAGTTGGCTTTTCAATTCCCCATTTATGTGTGGAATTGAAGTGTTTTTGGGCTGTTTAGATTCCCCTCTATTGCCTATAAATATGAGATGCTTTGAGATGAAATGGGTTGGTGAATATTGAGAGCAAAGTTGCTATAACCTGCGGGTTCTTCTTGGAAAAGCTTGAGAGCTTTGTTCATTCCCTCTTCTACCTCTTGGAAGGCTTGCGAGCTTCTCCACCCTTCGTCTGGGCTTCTAACCTCTTTCTTCTCTATGCAAGTTCCACTCCACCTGTATCTTTCTTCTAGTTCCGTTGGTAAAGTTTGTTGGCTGTTTTGGTGGATTTGTTGGCTGTTTTGGTGACATTTGCTGGAGGAGTTTAGAAGGACGTTGGACCCCTTTGCAGTGGTGGACCCTTGGTTCCTAAAATCGGTGCATGTGAGGAGTCCTCTTGTAGGATGTTCTGAGGAAAGCTTTTGTTTGTTTTTAGTTTGTTTCTTTTGCTAACTTTCTTTTGCATTGGCTTTGTTGGATGATCGCTTCTTTTCTATTCTGAAATTTAGTTGTTTATTTAGCTTATTTTGTTCTCCAAGTGGTGTCTTAAATTTCTAAATGTGGGTCTCGATTCTCTTTGTTGTTCTCTCGTTGCGTTTTGCTTCAAGTTGCATACATCAATTTTGGTATCAGAGCAAGTTCTCATCCTTAGTTGATTTGGTTTTTTGTTGGCTTTATTTGGCGAATCTTTTCTATTCTCTGAAATGGCTAATAATCCAGCTGATTGGCAAAACCTTATGCAACAATTGAATAATTTGCGACAACAGATTAATACCATGGCTGAAGCAATTGAGAACTTGAATGTTAACAACACTAATGCTAATCCTAATGATCAAACTTCTAAAAGTGAAGAAGAGACTCCTAGAAATCGTCGTAGGCAACAAAGAAATTGGGACTATGGAATTAAAATTGATGTTCCTAACTTTGAGGGTAAGCTACAACATGATCAATTTCTTGAATGGGTAGAAAAGATAGATCAATTTTTTGAGTGGAAAGAAATACCTGATGATAGGAAAGTTCGTTTTGCTAGCTTAAAACTTTCTGGTGGAAAAACTTTCAAAATAATAGACTTAGAAGGGGAAAAGAAAAAGTCCAAAATTGGGAAAGAATGAAGGAGAAAATGAAAGAAAAATTCTTGCCAACTGATCATGCTCGAACTATATTCCAAGAATTTAATAATCTGAAACAAGGAAATCAATCCATTGAAGAATACACTGAAATGTTTTACAAACTTCAATCTAGAAACGATTTAGAAGAATATGAAGAAAAAACTGTTTCAAGATACATCAATGGATTAAAGTGGTCAATTCAAGATCAACTCAATTTGCATCATATCATTAAAACTGACGAGGCTTATCGTATGACATTAAAATTGGAAAAACAACATCAACGGGAAAGGGGTCACAATAAAATCGTGAAAACATATAAACGTCGTTCGAGTAAATCTCAATCTCGAACTTCTGGGGGAACATCTGGTCTGAAAATTAAAGCTTTTAAAATCAAAATATTGATAAAGGAAAAGGGATTATGGGTACTAAACCGACTGATTCACCTAAGTTAATTGGACCATGTTATAAATGCGGGCTTTATGGTCATCTTTCAGCCACTTGTAGAAAAAATAACCCACCAAGAAATAATCTCATTGAAAAAGATGAAAAATTCAGAAGAAGAAGAAGTGAATGAAACTGAATCTGAAAATGACAATGAAATAGAAAGAGTTGATGTTGAAGGAGATGAAGGTGGAGAGTTTTTGATAATTCGACAAGTTCTAACAACAACAATTGACAAAGAAGATAGATGGCTAAGAAGAAACATATTCAAAACAACTTGCACCATCAAAGGAAAAATCTGCACCCTTATGATAGAAGGGGGTGAGGTGGAAGTTCGGAAAATTTTGTTTCTCAAAAACTGGTTGACAAACTTAAACTCAAATCAAAACCACTGGCTAAATCCTATAAGATCTCTTGGTTCAAAGAAGGGGGTGAGGTTCCAATCACTAAACAATGTACTGTCAATTTATCAATTGGGGGATCATTTAAAGATCAAGTTGTTTGTGATATTGTGCCTCTTGAAGTTTGTCATATTTTGCTAGGACGACCTTGGCAGTACGACAACAAAACTGTTCATAATGGAGAGAAAAACACATACTTTGATGCAAAATAATAAAGAGTTTACTCTTCATCCACAAAAGAATGTGTCGGATTCACCCGTTAAGAAAAACACAGTTGCCAAAATTACTTCTCCTGAACTGCTTTTAAATGCTAATGATTTGAAACATTTTGAAGTTGCTTATTTGGTTTTGAGAAAAGAATCTGATATTGTTTTTCATATTCCAAAAAAAATGCAAGCTTTATTGGATGAGTTTTCTGATATAACTCCTGATGATTTGCCAATTGGATTGCCTCCTATGCGATAAATTCAACATCATATTGATTTAATACCTGGAGCTACTTTGCCCAACCTTCCTCATTATAGAATGAGTCCAACCGAGCATGCTGAACTTTTTAAACAAGTATCTGAATTGTTAAAAAAGGGTTTGATTCAAAAAAGTTTGAGTCCTTGTGCTGTGCCTACTTTATTAACTCCAAAAAAAAGATGGAACTTGGAGGATGTGTGTGGATAGTAGGGCAATAAACAAAATTACCATTAAATATCGATTTTCAATTCCTAGACTGGATGACATGCTTGATATGCTGAGTGGTGCCAAAGTCTTTTCTAAAATTAATTTGAGAAGTGGGTATCATCAAATAAGAATAAGGCCTGATGATGAATGGAAAACTGCTTTTAAAACTAAAGAGGGTTTGTATGAGTGGCTTGTAATGCCTTTTGGTCTTTCAAATGCTCCAAGTACTTTTATGAAAACTATGAATCATGTTTTGAAACCTCTCATTGGAAAGTTTGTTGTGGTTTATTTCGATGACATTTTGATTTATAGCATTGTTGACCTGAGAATATAAAAAAAGAGAGAAAGAGAGAGAGGAGGAGAGATCGTGCACACCATACCTGCTCTGCCGAAGCCGTCCATCGCACGATCTCTGCTGCTCGATGTCGCATCCCTCACGTCGCAACAAAAGCTTTTCATCAACCTTAAGAAATGTTCTTTCATGATTGCAAGTTTGACGTTTTTGGGCTTTATTATTTCTGCTGAATGGATAAAAGTAGATCCGATTAAAATAGAAGCAATTCAAAACTGGCTTATTCCTAAAAATATAAGTGAAGTAAGAGGATTTCATGGTTTGGCTTCTTTCTATAGGAGATTTATAAAAAATTTCAGTTCTCTGATTGCTCCTATTACTGATTGTTTGAAAAAGGAGATTTTTAGGTGGACACCTCAAGCTGAAAAAAAATTTAAAATTATTAAAACAAAAATGAGTCAAGCTCCCATTCTTAGCTTGCCAAATTTTGACATCATTTTTGAAGTTGATTGCGATGCCTGCCTCTCATATTGGTATTGGTGTCGTGCTTAGCAAGAAGGAAAATATGTTGCTTACTTTAGTGAGAAACTGAATGACTCTAGATCTAAGTATTCTACTTATGATTTAGAGTTCTATGTTATTTTGCAAGCTTTAAAATTTTGGAGATGTTACTTGATTCAAAGAGAATTTGTTTTAAATACTGATCATGAAACACTTCGTTTTCTGGGCTCTTAAAAAATCTGAATAAAAGGCATGTCAAGTGGGTTTCATTTTTGCAAGAATACACTTTTCATATCAAACATAAAACTGGTGTTTTGAATAAGTTGCTGACGCTTTAAGTCGGAGGTCTCACTTGTTAATAACTGTTTATCCGACTGTTACTTCTTTTAAGTTTTTGAAAGAAACTTATGCAAGTGATTCTGACTTTAAAGATATTTGGGAAGTTTGTCTTACTTCAGGAACTGATCCATCTGGTCAATACATTATTCATCAAGGGTTTTTTGTTTAAAGGTTCTAGACTTTGCATTTCAAAAAATTCTTTAAGAGAACAGTTAGTGCATGAACTTCATAGTGAGGGTTTGAGTGGACATTTTGGTCAGGGGAAAACTATTGCTATGGTGGAAGAAAAATATTTCTGGCCTCATATGAGAAAACAAATTGCTAAATTGGTTAAACAATGCAAAATCTGTCAAGCTTTTAAATGAACATCACAAAATACTGATTTATACACTCCTCTCCCAATTCCAAATAAACCTTGGGAGGATATTTCTATGGATTTTATTCTTAGTCTTCCAGTTACTGCTATAAAGCATGATTCTGTTTTTATTGTTGTTGATCGTTTTAGTAAAATGACTCATTTCATTCCTTGCAAAAAAACTATTGATGCTTCACATGTGGTTGATTATTTTTTAAAGAGATTGTTCGTCTTCATGGTGTTCCTCGTACATTTACTTCTGATAGGGATACTAGATTTAAAGTCACTTTTGGAGAACTCTGTGGGCTAAGTTAGGAACTTCTCTTCAGTTTAGTAATGCTTATCATCCTCAAACCGATGGGCAAACTGAAGTTGTCAATCGCAGTTTGGGAAATCTTTTGAGATGTCTTGCTGGTGAGAAACCTTTTTAATGGGATTTAATTCTACCTCAAGCTGAATTTGCATATAATAATTATGTTAATAGAACTACTAGAAAAACTCCCTTTGAAATTTTATATGGTTAGTCTATTCCACATATTTTGGATAGGAATGGTTTGTCTTTACCTAGCAAAGTAAGTGCTGAAGCTTTAGAATCTTTTGATCATATCAAATCGGTCCAACAGCAAGTTCTTGAAAAACTCCGTATAGCTAATGTCAAATACAAAGCTGTTGCAGATAAACATCGGAGAGAAGTTATTTTTAAAGAAGGTGACATGGTAATGGCTTCCTTTTGTCGCCAACGATTTCCGGTTGGTACTATTGGTAAACTGAGCAGAAAGAAATTCGGACCTTTCCGAATTATCCGAAAACTGGGCACAAATGCATACCTCTTGGATCTACCTATTACTGTTGGAACTTCTCCTCTATTTAATGTTTTTGACCTTTCTATTAACGAAATATAGGTGATTCTGTGGATGTTGAAACGTTGCCACTTTCCACTTCTTCTTTGAACAAAGAAGATCAAATTGAAGATGTCGTTGATGTGAAAATCACTAAAACAAGACATGGTGAACTCAAGAAGTTTTTGGTCAAATGGAGTAATTGACCATTAACTGATTGCACCTGGATTGATGCTGCTGATCTGAAAAAACAAAATTTGGAGATTTATGAAAGAACTACTGAAACTTTCTCATCAGGAGATGAGATTCTCCCACCATGGGGGAATTGATGCATTTAGATTTTTGCATTATTTTTGTTTTGAACAATATTAGTTATATTTTCTATATTTTGTTTTATTTTTATGCTATCCAATGATGGTGGTAAATACAATGATCATGGTAGGAAAAGGTTTGGGTTATGCCTACCTTGGGTTTGTTGGCTTTGGGGTCCACCTTGTCCTTTGGGCTGTTTGCTGGTTTCAAGTGGGCCTTGGCTGTTTTCGGTTTGAGCTTTAGTTGTTGGAATTCTAGTGGTGACAGCTCATTAATATCAAGTAGTAATGCAACTCATTATGAGCTGATGTTTAGCTTTGAAATTAAAAAAAATAGGAACTATATTTGGTGAGTGGAACTTGTTTTTTCACCTTCCTTTTGACTCCTGGGCTGCTGCAGCTTTTCTGCTGGTTTTCTCTCCCACGGTTTGCTGCTGCCTCTTAGGGTTGCTGCCTACTTTACAGCTGTGACCCCCCTTTTTACCGTGAAATGAACTTACAAGTTGGACCCGAGATTTGCCTCCTGGTTTCCTGTGCTTGGCTGCTGGAACCGTGGCTTTCTCCTTGTGGTTTGCTGTGCCATTTGGAATTTCTGTACATAAACCAGCTGGCTTTTTCAATTCCCCATTTATGTGTGGAATTGAAGTGTTTTGGGGCTGTTTAGTTTCCCCTCTATTGCCTATAAATATGAGATGCTTTAAGATGAAATGGGTTGGTGAATATTGAGAGCAAAGTTGTTATAACCTGCGGGTTCTTCTTGGAAAAGCTTAAGAGCTCTTGGAAGGCTTGCGAGCTTCTCCACCCTTCGTCTGGGCTTCTAACCTCTTTCTTCTCTACGCAAGTTCCACTCCATCTGTATCTTTCTTCTAGTTTCGTTGGTAAAGTTTGTTGGCTGTTTTGGTGGATTTGTTGGCT
>NW_021527071.1:150661-207241 GCF_001605985.2 Dendrobium catenatum | reverse complement strand
ATTACTTTTACCCAAAAGTATCTAAGGAGGGAATATTCTGCTAATATAGCCCTTATAGCATCCACTAAAGTTTTATTCTTCCTTTTAGCTCTTTCATTCTATTGAGTGATCCTAGTGGAAAAAAATCTTACATTCAATCCCAATTTCCTTATAGAAAGATTCAAACATCTCATTCTCAAATTTTACACCATGATCACTATAGATAGTAAAAATCTCACAACCTAATTTTCTTTGAATTAGTGTGGAGAATATTCTAAATTCATCAAATGACTTTTGTGAGCTAAGAATTTAACCCATATAAATTTTGAATAATCATCCACAATCACATATCTAAAGATTTTTCCATCTAATTTGGCTATACTAATGGAACCAAACAAATCCATATACATGATTCTAAATTCAATAAATTTTTTGAGCCTAAACCCTATCCGTGGGTCTACCTGATTGACCAACTCAACCTAGGTTGACAAAATCAAACTTTAAGCCCTTTACATCCAATCAAATCCCAAATCAACATCAAACCCACTCAAACCCCTCTAATCACTTCCCTTAGTAATTTGGACATGATTAGACCCCCCCCCCCCCCCCCCCCCCCTCAATTTGAATTCACTTAGATGGGTGGGACCCATCTTTTGGGCGGAACAAGAGAGGAAGCGAACTGTTTCCACCTCTTGTAGGTTTGTTGAGCTGGCCCGTTGGCCGGTTCTGTTTGAACCGGCATAATCGTTTTTTAATAATGGAAGGAGATTATATTTGGGAGATATACTCATAATTCAAAATATAATTTTTTAATATTTACTCCATTATTGTATTCTCCTATATGCCTGTTTAAAGACCCTCATACAAGCTAATAAAACACAAATATTTCCTCTCAACATTGTATCAGAGAACAGAAACCTTGGCTGCCCTCCCAATTGATCCCGCTGACTATAGAACCATTCTACCCTGGTCTAACTCTAGATCCCTCAGCACGCAATTACTATAACTGCAAGGTTGTCAAAACATCTTCAATATTAATCAACTACTCTGGAAGTTCCTCTACTCTCTACTATATATTTGGTGAAGACAGATAATGATGATTCACAGCATTCCCTTGATTCTAATGGGGGTATTTTGATTGATAACTCATTGGTGAATAGGAGATTTCAGATCTTATTTATCAGATGAGGCCAAAATAAGAAGAAAAAAAAACATTGCCATTCAGCTATTTTCACTAGGCTTCAAGAAAGGCCCATTGAGTTGTTTCATATTTTGATGAATGTTTGTGTTCCATATTATCTTTTTATTTTATACTATGCATTTCTCTTTTTTTATTTAGAGCAAATCTAGTTATTTGTCCTAATTGTAGATTTATCACTATTTAGTTATAAAATTATAATTTTTTTTAAAGAAGGGAAAAGCTTTTTAGTAAAGAATCCTATTGAGGCACGGGTTTTAAGTTATCAATCAGATTGAGAAAAGCACTTTCAAGTTGCAAGTTAGCAACATTATAACTATTATTACATAAAATAGATTAGCATGAAGTTAGTTGTTACCTGACGGAAGATGTATCATGGAGATCATCCGACCACCAATCCAGGGGACCACTTTAAGCTGCCAGTCCCTACTCTTGATATCCACAGGTGTCTTTGATAGTTCAATTCCCTTTTGCCCAGAGAGATCATCAACATCTGGAAGAAGCTTTGCATCATCTGCACCATATGATTGTACCCAATTGACGTGAAAAACACATAATCCTAACAGCTCAATCGTAACAGATAAAGTTGAAATAAGCGACTTCATTAAAACATCCATAATAATTGCTTTTTATCCAGTTTGTCAACAGCCAATCCCATTCAAGGAAAAAATCATACCAAAGGTACAAAGAAAGAATACCATTCTTGATATGTAAGAGCTTTTTACCATGGTAATAAATGAAATTGTAATCGTTCAAGAGTATATGGCAGTAGTTAGTTAATAGTTCCTTTGGAGTGTAATCAAGTTTCAAAATACAAAAAAATACAGTTCTGGAAACTGCTTGAATAAACATGCCTAGTTTTTCTCTGTACTTGATTTCACTTGCAGATTGCAATTTAGATACTTCAGATTCTGAAGGCATCGTGATGTGCACTTCCTCACCATCAATTCCTAGTCCATCAATCTTCATTCAACAAAAGTATTTGTCATGATAGCTAAGAAACATTTTGCAACACAAGCAAGAAATTAATATAACTAAAAAAATTGTGTACCATCGCTCCTTCCCCAAGCAAGATAAACACATGTAAACTACGATTAGGCCTCTTCCATGATCCTTCAGTTTGGGATACTCTAACTGTAACTGTCGAAGATTTCAATTCTGCAGCATAGTACGTAAGGAGATAGGCTCCCTGTGTGTACCCATATCCATCACCATCGTCCTCAAACAGAACACCTTCAGCCTTACCTGGGAAAAAAGAAAATTCTTTCATATCACAGCCAAATATGCTACATCACCAAGTAAAGCTCTTCTAATGCAGCCTTCTCAAAGCCTACATTGTCATCGGAAACATGAAATATTTGTGTTGCATCAATGTTTGCACTTTGATTGTATTTTGGTTGGATAAGGATGTTAGATTCCAATTTTATATTTGAGTAAATATTCAAATAGATTGTTAATGTGAGTAAAATGTACTTATATATGTAATTAGGTTTAACATTTTTGTGGCCAAACATTATGGTACTTTTATACTATTCTCTTATCAATATATATTTGATTAAACATCCTATGTAAGTAAATAAGCAAGAATTAACTCACAATTCATCAAGATAAAAATAAGGCTTTATGCAAAGTACCAGAGTTTGAGAAATGTTACAATTATCCTCCTATTAAAGCTACTACATCGTTGATTAGTATTTCTAAAAAATCATCATCCCATCTAAAGCATTCTAAACACAAACCAACATTAGAATCTTGCATGGATAAATCAAATTTTATGAAAAAAAAATTGTAGTTCACGAATATTCTTTGAATATTAAATTAGAAGACGAATTTGCATTTGTTAAATATGATTCAACGTCATATTGCATACTAGAATATATACATGAACTTATACTTACAATTGAGAAAGAGTTAAAACTTGAATTGAAAAATAAAAATAAGATTATATCTTGACAAAATTATGATTAAAAATGAATCTATCTATGTTTTTAAGGCATAAAAGATCATAAATAAAATATCACTCATGCTGAAGTTGATAAATCAATCGAGTAATCTGAAAATATAATTCACGATTAAATATCTACTGAAATTATCTTTGGATAGAAATAAAATAGAAGTCAATTTAATTTTGATTTCTTTCTCTTATTCTATACATTCATTTTGCTTTATTGTATGCTTTTTGCTTATGATATTCTTCTTGTTGATAAGACTAGAGAGAGTTGAAGGTAAACTTGAATTATGGAGGTCAACCTTAGAGTCTAAAGGTTTTCGTTCGAGCATATCTAAAACTAAATATGTGGAGAACAATTTTAGTAGCAATAGACCTAGTGAAGAGATTGTGACTTTGGGCAATCAAGTCATTAATAAGAGTACACGTTTTAGATATCTTGGATCTATTGTTCAGATTGATGGTGAAATAGATGGGGATATTATCAGCAGAATTCAAGTTGGATGGTTGAAGTGGATGAATGCATCAGGATTGTTGTGCGATAGAAAAGTCCCGCTCAAACTTAAGGGGAAATTCTATAAGATGGTGGTGAGACCTACAATGCGTTATGGTGTCGAATGTTGGCCATTAAAAGAGAAGCATAATACTAAGTTAAGTGTTGCAGAGATTAGGATGCTTAGGTGGATGAGTGGCTTTACCCTTAGAGATAGGATACGAAATGAGCATATACGTGATAAGGTTGGAGTAGCTCTAGTAGAAGATAAGATTAGAGAGAGTCGCCTTAGATGGTTTGGTCACATTAAAAACCTTCCGATGACCCGGTTAGGTAGGTTGAGGTATTAGATTTGACTTATGTTAAGAAATATAGAGGTAGACCTAAAAGGACTTGGTTAGAAAATATTAGAAATGATATTTCTTTATTAACAGGACAAAATGGCGAAAAAGGATTCATGTAGCCGACCGCACATAGTGGGACAAAGGCTTGATGTTGTTGTTGTTGTATTCTATACATTCATAAAAAGAATAATACTAAGAAAATTAGTTTCAATATATTGATCAATATATTAATGATAACTTAATTCAAGAAAACATTAAATTTAAAGCTTTATCTATCAAGCTAAGTCCAATGATACATAATACATGAAACCATTTAGATTATTTTTATAAAGAGGATGATAATTTATATGAAGAAGAGCCATATTTATGTGATTGGTTTGTTATCGAAAGAAAACTATATGGAACAAAATAAATATAAATATAAATTATCTTCATCTTCTCCTTATCTAGGATTTTAATTATAGTCCACTCAATAAGAAAAACAAAAAGTACTTTAGTATTTTTTCTACATGGATCTGATATGCTGGAGAGGGGAGAGGGGGGAGGGGGGCGCTTGTAGGGCCCAAGGGAGCTATTATTCATTAAGGAGAAGGAATTAAGACGGAGATATTTAGGAAGGTTTCCTAATTGAGTTTATGTTGTTAATGAAAGTTTTAATTATTTGGAAAGGCTTTCTAATTGTGTTTATGTTATTTCGGAAGGTTTCCTAATTGCGTATTGTTTAGGAAGGATCCAATTGTGTTTATTATGTGTAAGGGCTATTTAAGGAGTTCTGTCTAGGGTTAGGAACGTTTGTTTGCTGAATTTTATTTCAAGGGTTTGTCCAAGTTTTCAAGCGGCGGCTAGAGTTTGTGGGAGAGTTGATCTATATCTTGAATAGTAGATCAATTGTACTTGTATTATCATTGAAGGAGAAATAAAAAATCAGCCCCTATCTTTGTATTCATGCATTTTTTCTTCTCATCTTCTAGTTATTTTTACTTACAAGACACATCAAATTGGTATCAGAGCGAGATTTTGGAAAGATGGTAGCAAAAAAGGTGGATATGTTGGAAGGCAAAGTAGAGCAAATCAAATCCGGGATGGAGGAGTTCTCAACCATCGAAGGAATGTTTTCAACGATGGAAAATCGGATGGAAAACCGATTTGGAGGATTGGAGGAGATGATGAGGAAACTCATGGAGGTGCAATCAAAAACTCCACCGGCGGTTCTGATTGCTAAACCTAACCAAGATTCCCTTAGCCGAATCTAAGGGAAAGGAGATAGAATGGGAGGATTTCAACGAGGAGAGTTTCTTTCATCAAGAGCCATCTTCTAGGGATCTGATAAGGGGCGAATCAGAGTTCCCAAATAGGGGTATAACAAGAAGGAAATTATTTGGTGGAAATGGTAGGGTGGCCAACCATTATGGGAGGCATTTCGAGCAAGGGATATGGGCTACTGGAGATGGAAGAGTTCGAGCCGAGCCATAGGGATCAGGTCATGCAAGGAGAAGGGAAGAAAGGCGTGATTACCACCCTCGAGACAAGAAGGAAACTGTTAGAGGGAGGGAAAGTTGGAGGGGAGATACTAGGGTGAGGAAGTTAATGATGTCAATATTTGAGGAAGAGGATGCCCATGGATGGGTGTACCGGGTGGAGAGGTATTTTACAATTAATGGATTGAATGAAGATGAGAAGCATGCGACCGCGGGGCTATGTCTGGAGGGGAAAGCACTAGCTTGGTTCCAATTGAGGGAGGCCAAATATCCGATCCAAGTTTGGGAGGAATTTAAAAATTGTTTATTGGAACGTTTTTGAGCCACTTGAGAAGGAGATCTACACAAGCAATTCTTTTACTTGACTCAAGAGGGGAATGTTATGGAGTGTAGGGAGAGATTTCAATTATTGCCAGGGCAATTAAAGGTAGGGGTGTCAAAATCGGGTCACGGGTCGGGTTTGACTGACCCGACACTATTCGGGTCAACCCGAACCTGACCAGTTTTTGCAAACGGAAATTTTTTGGACTTGAACCCGACCCTCTTCAGGTTCGGGTCAACCCGATCCAACTAATAAAACTGTCGTCAACCTTACGTTCGTAAGCTTATTCTCTTGTGGCACGCCGGCGCGATAGCGGAACTAGCCAGACAGCTGCATCGGCAGCTACGCTGAAATGGCCAAACAACGAGGCAGCGACAAGCAGGAAAGGCAACGACGCACGTCAGCGGGCGACGAGCGGCACGCCAACATGCGATTCGGGCATGCAGGCATCCTGGCGATTCGGGCAGACGATGCGGGAAAAGCAGGCAGGTGACTCGGGCACACGGCAAGCAACGCTGTCACCCGGGCACGCAGGCAAGTGAAGTGGGCATCCGGGCAGGCGACAGAGGCAGGCAACCTATTCCGAGTCATTCCTGGGTTTTCGAGTCAACCCGAATCCGACCTGATTTTTTATACATGTCGAAAATACTAACCCAAACTCAAAATTTCCTTATTGGGTTCAAATCGGGTTTTCGGATCGTCTCAAATGTTGACAACCCTATTTAAGGGGGATTTCAGAGGGCATTGATTGAGGAAAATTTCATGATGGACTTGAAGCCCGACATATGGGAAGACCTCCGATAGTTGAGACCAAGGGAGTGGGGGGGAGAGGATGAGCTAACCCATATAGCGAAGATTAGAGATAGATGGATAAGACCAGCAAGAGCAGAGTCACAGGAGGCTCCAATAAGAGTATCTTGACTACACTGGCACCGAGACCAAAACGATGTCTTTTCAACAGGAGGCACCGAGGGAGAAGAGTGTGGGAGTTCGCCCCGGAGCCAACTTCAAGTGCCTCACAGAGGCATAAGTATAGGAAAAAAGAGCGAAGGGCTTGTGCTTCCAATGTTATGAGAAGTATGCACCTGGCCATCGATGCAAGGACCGCACACTCGAGATCCTTATGGTTTATAATAAAGAGGAGACCGATAACGAGGAGTTCAATGAGGAAGTAGAAGAGGGAGGATAACACCTGCACTTTGATGTGGCAGAAGTGTCCCTGAACTAACTGGTGGGATTTCATCCAAATCACACCATGAAGGTGAGGGTGAGGGGACAAATCAAGGAGCGAAAAGTGGTAGTCTTTGTGGATAGCAGAGCTACTCACACTTCAACTCAAATTAGGTCGTGGACCAGTTGGGTTTGGAGTTGGCGGATACGAGGAGCTCTTGAGTCATGATGGGAACAAGGTGGAGAGGAGTAGGGGGATTTGCAGGAGGCTGGTGCTGACACTCCAGGACATAGATAGTGGAGGATTTTCTTCCCTTGGATTTGGGGAACACTAATGTGATTCTAGGGATGAAGTGATTACAAACAATAGGGGAAACAAAGGTGGATTGTAAATCTTTTGACTATGGAGATTTAGGTGGAACGGAAGACAGTGGTGCTGCGAGGAGATGTCAGCCTGTGCACAACCATGGTTTCACTCAAAACCATGGTCAAGACAGTACAGGAAGCAAGGCTACGCTACTTGGTGGAGTTGCATAGCCTAAAGGAGGTTAGAGATGCAGAGCCAACCAAGGCCGTTGAGTGTGTCCAACAACTCCTGCAATGGTTTCCTTATGTTTTTCAGCATCCTAGCAGATTACCACCACCCTAGGAGCACAAGTACTCCATTACCTTGAAGGAGCGAGTCTCCTATCAATGTCCAACTGTACTGGTACACGCATATTTAAAAGGATGAGATAGAGAGGCTCATCAAAAAGATGCTGGAGGCTAGAATTATCAGACCCAGTGTGACAAGCCCAATTTTGCTAGTAAAAAAGGACAGTAGTTGGAAGTTTTGTATGGATTATAGAGTCTTAAACAAGGAAACTATGTTGGACAAGTTTCCCATCGCCGTGATTGATGAGCTGCTGGATTAGTTGTTTGGGGCAATCATCTTTTCAAAGATTGACCTAAAGTCGAGGTACCACTAGATCTGAATGAAGTTAGGGGATGTGCATAAGACAGCTTTCAAGACACATGAGGGTCACTACAAGTTTTTAGTAATGCCTTTAGGCCTTAACAACGCTCCAGCCACTTTTCAATCCCTTATGAACCTCATTTTTTCAACCCTCATAGAAAATTCATATTGGTATTTTTTGACGACATCCTGATCTACAATCATATGGAGGAAGAGCATGTGGGTCACCCGAGAACTGTACTGAAGACTTTGGGGGAGCACTAGTTGTATGCCAATCTGAAGAAATATTCCTTTCACAACCATAGGTGTACTTAGGACATCAGGTAAGTAGAGCAAGGGTAGCAGCAGACCAATCCAAGATCGAGGCTATGCTGGGTTAGCCTTTGCCTAAGAGCTTGAAGGAATTGAGAGGGTTCTTGGGTCTCATAAGGAACTACTGAAAGTTTATACTAGGGTATGGCTTGATAGCATGCCACTGGGGAAGCAGCTGAAGAAGGAAAATTTAAATGGGGATAAGTAGCAACACAGGCCTTCGAACAACTGAAGAAATTCATGACCAACATGCTACTATTAGCACTTCCTAACTTCAGCAGATCATATGTGGTAGAGACAGATGCATTAGGAAATGAACTAAGGGCAGTACTCATGCAGGATCATCTGCCAATTGTTTATTTTAGCCAAGTGCTCAAGACTAGGGCGAAGCTCAAGTTCGCATACGAGCAAGAATTGATGGCAATTGTCTTAACCATCCATAAGTAGCATCCCTATTTGTTGTGTTGGGGCAACACTTTATCGACAAAACATATCAGAGGAGTCTAAAGTTTTCGCTAGAGCAAAGGATGATGACAACGGAGCATCAGAGGTGGTTATCCAAGTTACTTGAATATGATTTTGAGATCCAATATCGTCCATCTTCCTCGATAATGCAGGACCTAGACAGTCATCCTGGTTACACGCTGAGGGGACCCCAGCTGCTACATTAGGGGTAATTCATCTTACTAATTACATCAAGGTAGAGTCCAAGTTGTTCTAGGAGTTTCATGTTAGCATAGTTGGAGGACTTGGGAGCTAAAAAAACCTATAGTCGGCTATCCGCGGAGTTATATGAGGTAGGTATGTGTCGAGAAGCAAAGAACTGCGTGGCGAGATATAATGTGTGCTAGCAACATAAGTACTTGGTCATGACACCATGTGGATTACTACAGCCTCTAGCTTTGTCGGAGAGGGTGTGGGAGGAGGTGACGATGAACTTCATTGAGGGGTGGTTGTGTTCGGAGGAATTTTAAGTGATACTGATAGCAATGGATCGTCTAAGCAAGTATGCACACTTCATCCCTTGGAAGTACCCTTACACCGCAACCACTGTGGTTATTGCTTTCATATGGAAGGAGGTGCGCTCACATTAATTTCCAGAATCTATTGTATCAGATAAAGACAATGTGTTCCTCAATCATTTTTGGAAGAACTTGTTCCGTTTACATGGGACAGTTCTAAAGAGGACCACAACATGACATCCCCAGACAGATGGTTAGACGAAGGTGGTCAACAAAAGGGTGGAGACCTATTTGCAAAGCTTTGTATCGGATACGCCGAAGAGTAGGACAAAATGGATTGCATGGGCTGAGTATTGATACAACACTTTGTACCACAGCATAGACCACCCTTTCAGGATTCTCTATGGGAGAGATCCACCTCATTTGATACATTATGGGCATAACATTACACCAGTATCCAACATAAATCAGTACTTAGAGAAGAGGGAAAGGATATTAATAGAGCTCAAGGGGCATTTGTTGAGGGCTCTGCAGATCATGAAGAAGAAGGTTGATGAGCATAGGAGAGAAGTACACTTTGAGCCAAGAGACATGATTTACTTGAAGCTGAGACCTACCAGCAAAAGACACTAACTTGGAGGAGGAATGAGAAAATGTCCACATAATACTTTGGGCTTTATGAGATTTTGAAGCGCATTGGAGCAATGCCTATCAACTCGGATTACCATCTTCATCATCCTTACACCTAATATTTCATGTCTCAAAGCTGAGGTGGGCAATAGGAGATCACAAACTATCTTCACTACCCCGACTTTGATAGAAGACATGGAGGTCATTTTGGAACCTCTGGGAGTAGAAGGGTTGCACCAAGGAGAAACAGGAGCACAATAGGTACTAATCAAGTGGAAGGATTTACAAGAGTACGAAGCCACATGGGAGCCATATGAGATGATCATGACAATTCTCATCCTTCCACCCTGAGGTTAATGTTCGTCTTGGGGGGTGGGGGGGGGGCATTGATATGCCAAATGGGGCCCAAGGGAGCTATTATTCATTATGTACGGAGGAGGAATCAAGAGGGAGCTATTTAGAAAGGTTTCCTAATTGTATTTATGCTGTTTAGGAAAGTTTTAATTGTTTAAGAAGGTTTCCTAATTTTGTTTATGTTGTTTGGGTAGGTTTTAATTGTTTAGGAAAGTTTCCTAATTGTGTTTATGCTATTTAGGAAGGTTCAATTGTGTTTATTGTGTATGATGGCTATTTTAGGAGGAGTTTTATCTAGGGTTAAATCAATAGTGGGATGATTGTCCACCTCAACAATCCGTCAATTCCCATCCTCCTTATTTGTCTCACAATAATTATGTAATAATTCTTCCTTAATTTTAGAACGAGTAATTGCCATTGCTTAGCATCTATAAATATGTCACTCTTCTATAAATTGAAACAAATGAATAAGTTTTTATTTACTAGTTGTAAGTGTTTGTCCGAGCCTTGCCAAGCTTGCCTCAATTCTGGAAGAGCTCACCCCAAGAGTCAATAGCACGCAAGAGTTCGTTTGCTTCTTAGCTTGCCAAAAGCCCTCCTAGCCAAACTTTCCGTGTTGAACTCGTTTCAACTCGCCAAAGTTACCTTGAAACTAGCTGCTTGCCGAACTTGTCAGCACTTAATCATTCATGGCTGCATTAGCAGTTATGAAAGCTTTTCATCAAATCTATCATTCAGGGAACATAAACTAAACAACCAAAACTACCTCCAATGAGCCCATTCAATAATGTTTGTGGAAAGGATGATTATCTCACGCGTGCAATCACTTCTCAAAAGAAAGATTCAAAATTCATAACATGGAATCACTAAAGCCATGTTGCTCTGCACTTCCATCATTCAATTAAAAGCAAATAAAAATGTTGAAAAAGGAGTTCAGCTAACTCCAAATCAGACATTTCCAGCCACATTTGACATCATCGTTTAATCAACAATTCAAAAAGATATGAACAATAATTCAAAGATCGATAAAGCCCAATCATGGATTGTGGCCTCAATAGCATTAGATCAAATGATCATAAACATATATTTATTTCACAAAATATATCCCTATTCTAAGGAGAACTTTATAAGGACTGTCAATAGTCCAAAATCCTCCTTAACATTGTTAATCGTTCTCTCTAAGATTACATCTTGAAATTCATTGAGTATAAAAAATTCAATAACACAATTCATATCCTTATTAAGTTTGCGGATAGGCTAGAGATTATAAGAAAGTTTATGAACTAATAAACCGAGTTTAGAGATATGGAATCTGAGATGTTGATTCTCCCAATATTTGAACTTTACCACTTGAATGCTGAAGAAAATCTTATGTTACAAATAAATCATGCTATGTATGTATCTTGTCATAAAAAGATGTTATGACACTTCCAACTTGGTCACCCAAGCTTTACATATCTCAAAAAATTATTCTCATCTCCTTTAATAATAATAATTCAAAATTATTTCAATATGAAATTTATTGAACTATCAAAACACAATAGAAACATCCGTCTTAACAGTCCCAAATAAAGCCTCTAAACCTTTTTTATCAGTCATAGGAATATTGGAAGACCATCTCATGTGACCAATGTCTCTAGGACTAGGTGGTATATATCCTTTATAGATTATCTCACTAAAGCTACTTGAATCTTCTTCTAAAGCTTATCACATTATTAAGAAATTTTATCTCTATATACTAAATTCAATTCAAAATATAAATTCAATGTCCTCGGGATTGACAATAAAAAATAACACTTTGTCAACACTTTCATTTCCTCTTTGATCTTATCGGATTATGATCAGAGCAACACCTTATTTATCATCCCGGTTCTCCTATCAAATGGAGAGCCGAATGAAGTGTGGCCATGCATCTATAATTCTCTTCACCTGTCCAACCTTTACCGCATCCAAAGCTTAGTCCCGGTTCTCCTATTATTCGTAGTGTAGTTGATATTGTCTTTAGAGAAGGGACATTGTTGAGTTATTCTAATAAAGATAGTGCTTGGTCCCATAGATAAGGGCTTTCAAAGTTAATCCAGCCGATGTTAAAATCCACCATTCACATTGTTGATGTATTCTAAAATAACGGCGAAGAGAAAATGACACTTTCGAAAATAATTCAGGCCCTTGCTCGAAGTTGATGAAATTTATGTCTATTTTGATTTCCGCCTTGAATGATTGATGTTGTCCGGCAAAAGAATGCCCAAGATCCTTCTCCATCCAAGTTATCATCTTGAATTTGAGGATGTATTTCAATCTCTCGTTATTGTAATAGCAATGCCCTCATCTGAAAACTATCCTCAGTTTTGAGTTCTTCGTTCATCACCAAGATCTGCTACTCGACAATCTCCTTCATCAGAGCCAATTGCTGTTGAATGAATACAACTTCAATAGCTAAGTCGTTGGTGCTTAGTCCTTATTGCGCAGATGTTGTAGCGTCCATTTGTCCACTTATTGAGTGATTAACACTCAAATACTAACTTATTTGAAAACATTTGCAAAACACCAAAGACGAGATCCATTCAAGACATCAAGCATGTGATGCAGGGCCTTGGGAAAGGAAGTGGTTAAGACTATTGTTGGAGTCGAGAAAAATCATTTCATTTGAAACCCTTGATGAAAGATTGTTAGATTTCTCTTGATTCAATAACGGTTTATTTTATATATTATAATTATAGATATTCAATTGGTATGTTTATAAATAAATTGTTTTCTCTTCAATACAAAATTCTTTTATTTGATCATAGCTGTTGATTTTTGTCCCTTGAGTTGAAATTAAGTTACTTCCTCATATGCCATGTTTTTAGGGCGTATTGCCTTTCAGACCTGATTAACATATTGCCATGTTTCTCTAAAGTTTAGGTATGTGAAAGCAGTAAGAAAGCCGTAAGTGATTATGCTGTTTAAATAAAAAACAGTTTTATAAAGCAGTAAGAAAGCCGCCCCAAATGAAACCCAAGTCATCGCTTGACAGGAGTGATTATGCTGTTTAAAATTTGTTGTATGCTCTTTCAGAAAGAGTTTACATTTTTTTTTTTTTAATTTTGACTGATGAATACAATATGATAATGATATCACACAGCAGGAATCTAAATAACCTGTCCAGAATCATGCAACATCTATTGTGAACAATCCAAGCCAACAATGTTACCCAATACAGTTTTCCAATTCTAAAACGTGTTAGTAATTTTGGAGTTTTAAGGTAAAACTATGTATTGACTGTGCTCCACCAGTCCTCCCTCACCACACACTCACACCCTGCATGTGACTAAACTAATGAAAGAATGAAAGACATTTCTTCACTTATGCTTAAAATACTATGATGAGGACATCGAAGATCAACGGCTACGATCTTGAGTTATTTATTTATATGTACTAGTTTATTTCATATTAATATTTTTCCCTTTATACCCTTATGGGTGGTTATGTAATATTGTAGCCCGAAGGGCATTTTAGTCTTTTATTTCTTTTCTTTTCATGAGGCCTATTTATAGACTAGTTGTTTTGTATTTTGGGATGATGATTATTGATAATGAAAAGTTTTATGTTCTTGTTGATCTCTTAGTGAGTTCACGTGATCTCTTAGTGAGTTCATGAGAGGAGAAGCCCGAGGAGGGTAATTCGCAATACCCATCAATCTTTGGAAGAGTCCGAGGTTCGCAGTTCTTACGATCTCTGTGTGAGTTCGTTAGTTATCTCTATCTTTCTCGTATATTTTTGGTTATCTCCTTTCTCCCCTCTTCATGCACATTCTTCTTCTCCTCCATTGACTACCGCGAGCCAAGTCAAGAGTGGAAGAATCCGAAACCTCCACTAGCATCTCCACCCTAGCTCCACCCGTCGGCCACCCTAGCTCCACCCACCGGCCACCTTGCCGCCGGCCTCTCCCCTCGCCGCCATTTTCCCCCACGCCTCCCTCACCTAGCCTTCATTGGAATTTGAAATTTAAAATTCAAATTCTTTCCAAATTGGGAAGTTCCATTTATGGAAATTTTTAAATGAATTCAAATTATAAATTAAATTAATTTGGATTTATTTAGAATTTTCCTAGTCATCATTCATGTTTGGAAATCCCTCTCCCTCTCCCTCCTCCAATTTTGAATTTCCCTCATTAATGACTTTCTTAATTAAGCCAAATTAAATTAGGGAATTAATTAAGAGGAGTTACAATCTTTTGAAATTCAAATTTCCTCCTAAATTTATTTAAATTAGGGAGTTACATGAGACAATTAAAATCTGAAATAAAAATTCAGATTTTGATTAATTACTAGTGGTCCCCACCTACTTAAATCTCAAGCCTCTCTCCTATCCAATTAATGCCCCAATTAAACCACCAATCAAATCATTAATGCTCCCATAAACCAGCCGGCCCCTTCCCCTTTCACTCCAAATTAGTTTGTGACATATTTGACATGCTCCTAAGGAATTTAATTCCAGATTCTTCTCTACTGCTGGGCACAGATTTTCCCATAATATTCCTCTAGTTTCCTTGCATCTAGAGAGCCGAAATCTTGAATTTTCCTTGTCCAAGTTGCTGCCCAGATTTCTGGACAGATCTTGTGTGCCGTCCAGAATTTTCCATTGCCAAAACAGCTGTCCAGATTTCGTATATTTGCTGTCTGGAAATATAGCAGGTCAACCTTGCTGTCCTGCATTCCCAAGTAACCTTTCTTACTATCCAGAGTTCCGTCAATCAACAAATTGATATGATCTTAACTCTTACCCGTATGATTCAACCGTAAGCTCGTTTTTCCGTTCTTAATGTTTTATCTCGTCATTCAAATTATTATAAATATATAATTATTTGTTCTATCTAAAATTAAGCGTGCAAACTTTCATTATGAAACCCATCATCACATGTACGTTTCACATCATACTACCATACAGATGATGATCAACGGTCCATTCAAAATGCCATAGCATGAAACAATATAACCACATAACTAGAATTAGATGCTTTGATCAGGTAAGGTCAGTTTTACTTTATTGTATGATCAAAAGGAAACCACTGGTCAAAGGATGAATTAGTAATTTCTTTTGACCTCCAAAAAAGAGGCCAAGGTAAGAACACCTAAAGAAATGATGAAATGGTAAAAAATAAAATAAATTTTGTGCAGTACTGCAGTGTTCTTAACATAATAACAATATATATTACCATTTATGTCCAAAGATATAAAAAGCGATAACTCATTGGTTGGATTGGCTTCACCAATATGCTGAATAGCAGGACCAACAGGAATTATTGAACCTCCTTGCAAGTACAAAATTGGCAAATCCTTTCAAAAGAATAAGACTGAAAGGAATTAGCAGAGCACATAGAGTAATCTAGATCTAGCACATAAATTATGAAATTACAGATCCAAATAAAGAAGATTTAGGTAGTAAGACAACTCACTGGATGTGAATCACCAAAATCAAACCTCATCCAAGTTCCATTAGGTAATTCATGAGATAATTCATGTGATCCGTGTTCTGGTATGGTGCTGTTAACCAAGCGACATATGTTAGTGCAAGAATGAATACTCAGATGTCTTCCATCCATCATAAGGAAATATGTTCATATTTCAAAGATATAGCTTTGCCTACAGTAGCCTTCATAAAAAGAAACGACGAAAAAAAGCTTACCACATTATGATTTTAAGCACCATAAATAAAAAATAAGGATAAACAGCCTATCAAATCCAGGTTAAAGCAAAAGTACCTTGCACAAACTAGAAGTGGCCCAAGTAGAAAGGAATTCTCAATATTCCTTAATTTTTTGTCCGTTGGATCTGCTTAATTAGCCCACCAACTGAAGATTAAAATGTGCAAAATGAAAGAAAGGAAACTTAAGGAGGAAGGCTTACCAGCAAAAAAGGTGGGAGAGAGAACAGGAGTGCCCATTTTATGAGCCTGATAGAAGAGCGTATACAGGTGTGGTATAAGCCGATAGCGCCTCAAGAGTGCAAGGCGGCATACTTCTTCGCACTAGAAAAGAGAGGAAAAAAACTTTATGGAGAAGATAAACTACGATGAATACCACCTAGAAACTTCTTACAACGTTAATTTTAATATTCTAGCATATTGATTAAAGGATGAAAATTGTGGTGGAATAGGTGGGTTATGAAATTGTTGGACGACGGAAAACCTCTTCTCCAAAGGACCAAGGTTCCTGATCAATAGTTCCAGACTCAGAATGTGCCCGACAAAAAGGAAACATGGCACCCACGCCCATCCATCTTCCAAAAAGCCGTGGAGTAGCATTACCAGCAAATCCACCAACATCTGGTCCTGATAATGGCTGACCACTTAGACCCTGAGCCAATGAGTTCACAAAAAAGAAGTGTCAGAACACTATAATTCTCAAAATTCAAATATTCAGGGAAGACATTGACATACTTTAAGATGCGATAGAAGTAATATACAAAGTGGAAGGCCTTGTGCTTCTAATTAATAAATGAATGTGTTATGCTTATGATGCAGAAAAAGGCATTTAGCATATCATTTACGTACATTAACAGATAAATAGGTTACGGACATCTTTACTTGGCCCTTTCAAAAATGGGGCGTGCAAAATTTTGCTCACAAAAGACTATGGAAAAAGTAGCTATGGAAGAAAATGAGCTGGACAAACCAAGGTGCTTTGGAAAGAAGAGGAAATAGCAATTGAGTTGCTAAAAAAAGCATTGCTCTTTCACAGGGAAAGTAAGAATAAGCATGGCAATCGTTACAGTTCCTGGTAGAACTTAGAACATTAGAAATATATTATAATCTGCAAAACCTTCTTACTGAACAATTTGTCAGTCCTTTCACCTAGAATTTAGGCTCACTCTTCTTTGTCTTGCACCGGTTATAGATGATGAGTCAAATTATTAGACAAATAAATTCTGCTGAGACCTCGTGTTAGGCTATAAGGTAAGGCATCAATAGCCAGTGGAAAAATGAAAAAAAATCATCAAATGCGTCAGACTATTTTCTTGTTCGGTATATTTCATGGCAACAATATTTCAGAATAAATATATATAATAAACTGACCAGTTGCAAAACCATTGGTATGCACATATGGAGATGCTCCCAATTTGACAGATTGTCGCCTGTCCATGTGGCAGCATAACGCTGACTTCCTATGAACCCAGCTCTAGTAAGAACAAATGGACGCTTATTCTCATTGGCCATTTTCATTCCCTTATAAGTTGACCTTGCCATCAGCATGCCATAAACCTGTATTGGGATGAATCATCTGAACATAACTATTAAAGTTTTATCAAGAATGTCAATAAATAATATGCTCCAGCAACTCTAGATTATAAATGACTGAGCATAACTTTTACAAAGACATCGATACATAATATGTTCCAACAATTTAAGATTATAAATGAGATATTAGAATAATAACAAGCAGACAACTAGGACACATTTCAAAGATGATAAAAAAGAGTGATGGAGAAATTACATTATGATAATGTGTGTGCTTTTGTATACCACCAATTTCAGCATCTGCATTGTGGATGTTGCTCTCAGGCATTGTCTTTGTAACTGTCTGTGGAGTAGAATTGCAACCTTTTATCAATTTTCGAAAATCTGATGGACACAGCAGGTCTCAGTTTCCAGAGACTTACTTTGAAAACAGCAGGCTCATTCATATCATTCCATATCCCATCAACACCATTAGAAACGAAATCCTTCACCAAATTAGCCCACCATAACCGTGCTTCTTTCCGTGTAAAGTCAGGAAAAACACAAGGCCCCGGCCATACCTCCCCTAATAATGAAAATAATGATATCATTAACTTCAAATCATAACTCATTATCGCTAAATTTATTCTATATGCCTTACCAACAAAAGGTTTGCAATCTTCTTTCTGGGTCCATAAATTATTATTAGAACCACTATCATAAACATGGTAACCCTCCTCATATTTGATCCCAGGGTCAAGCATCCATATTGCATTGATACCCATAGCATGAAGGTCTTTCACCAAAGCTTTTGGATCAGGAAAGCGCTCCTACAAAGTCCTCATTTAAGGCTACATCTTCCAAAAAAATAATAAATTGAAGAAGAAAAGGAAAACCAATCAATGCATAAGTTATAAATTTTAAAAAGGATAGTAACTTTGGGCATTGACAGCAAAAAGAAAGAAACTTTACGAAGTTATGGAAAAGTTAACCAGCACAGGTGCATATATGAAGCAAGGAAACTTTGTGTTAGAAGAGAAAATTAGTGCCTTATTCACGAGAGAACCCTCTTATTCATAAATTGTAATCGGAGAATGAATTCAATGTTCTAAGGTTCACCCAAATAATATATATCACTCTCCAAATATGGAGAACTTTCATATTTAATATAAATCTTGCTAACACTCAAAATAATATACTTTGTATTAGAAGAGAAAATTAGTGTAGTATGTGGGCTCCAAAAATTCGTGATCCGGCCTCTCCACACCTCTTTTGTTTGATTGGGAGAGTTTTAATGAATTTAAATTTCGGTAAATTTTTAGAAGGCAGATTTAAATTTATATAAGACATTACCCAGAGATTTTGGCCTCATTTTGAGGAGACTTTATAATCAGAGTTCTGGTTTTCTATAGGCGCAAGCCCCTATAGTTAATTATCCTCCTCATAACGAGAGATAACTTTCGATTAAAGCTAGTCGTGAGATATGCAATGAGTAATAAGTTTATAGTAGCAACAACTTTTGGGATTTTAAATTTGAATTATGGGGTTTTGAAGTTTATGATATGAAATTTATCACTATATACTTAAAACAGTTGATAGGAAGAATGAAGATGAGTCCGATCAAGATTCCATGATTCTGTTGTCCCGAGCTATCAAGGTCGCTGGTCTAATTAGCCAAAGTAGGTAGTCGACCCAACCTAATAGAACGCACCTTATCAGGCAACCATATGTTGCTATGTCCAAGAATACCTTATAGATCAGAGGTGAATGTTTGTCCGAGGAGATACATTTAACAAAAGGGGTTTATGGCTATTGAGTATGTCATATGATTCATTACTCAGACTTAAAACTGTTAGGAAACATATGGGCTTTGATCGTAATTATAATATAGTTGTACTATTTTGCAGCAAAATCACCCAATCAAAGAGTACGTTTCACATCCCTGCTAGCAAGAGATTATTTGAGAATGAATCTTAATAATACACCTGATGATACATTCACTCTTTGTGAGCTGAGGTTAATTTAAAATTAATTTATCACCCTCGACAAATGGTTGCAGAAGTAAGATGGATTTTAGTTTGAATTTTTGGTGAAAAGATTTTATTTAAATGTTTAAAATTTGGTGGATATTAAGTTTTGAAACTTTAATAAGCTTTGAGAATTGACCCCTCTGAAAGTTCGTGAGGGCTGTTAAACCCTAAAGAACTAATCCTGAGGCTAACCAAAAGAGGGGTGAATTGGTTATTTTAAAAATTTCTTTAACAAAGGAAAAATTAAAACCCCTGATGCGAAAGTAGAACTAATTTTACAATAACAAAATTAGATATTTCAAACACAGATCAAATCACAGAAAAATGCATAAATTAAAATGAGAAAAAATAAATAGAAAGAACACATCAAAATTTATAGTGATTCAGTCAACTTGACCTACGTCCACTCCTCGGAGACTCCCTCACCAAGTATTACACTAAACAGAAATGACTCTCCTTTTGCTCCCACAACAAGGCGAAGAAGCCTGTATAAACGTTGTTTCACCTCCCTGGTGCGGCACAGAGCCATGAATCTTTTACAGGCAGAGAACCTCAACTCTATTTTCACCCTCCTGGTGATGGTCACAAAACAACAACTCTATTTTCACCCTCCATGTGACAATCAGAGAACCACGATCTTTGCTGAAGAACTTCTTCTCCGGAGCCACAAAGATTCCAGGCAAACGCTTGTAGGTACTAGGCAAGATTCTTGCTTGGAGAAAACTTGTGAATCCTCTCACAACTTCTCCCTTACAAAATCTTCCTCTCTTCTCTCGCCAAGCTCTCCTTCTCTCCCTTAAGCTCTCTCTCAAGAAGACTAAGCAGCAAAAGTTTGCTCAAAAGAATATTTGAAACTCTTAAATAGTGGGCTGTAAAAAACTCCTAAATTTCAAGCCATCCGACTTCTGTTCGTATGGTATGATCAGTTCAATTCAAACTCGTCCAACAAGATCGTTCAGACGAATTGTTCAACTTTTATAATACATCGTACAGTATGATCAAAATTATATGGTAAGATTTGCAAAAATTTCTTATGTTCGTTTGGGGCGATCCTTGGGACGGCCAACTTCGTACATGGGTGATCGTCCAACACTGCGGACATCGTACGGTATGATCAATACAAGATCATGGATTTTATTTGGTATGATCCAAGGGACGACTAATTTCATACACGAGTAATCGTACAGTACGAACTATTTTGTACAATACAATTAATCATAATAATTTTTCATGATTTGATTGCCTAATATCGCAGGATTAATTAAGAAAGATTTTGATTAGGACGTATAGTATGATCCAAATCGTATTGTACAATTAGTACAAAATTAATATCTTTCTTAACTTTGGTGGCTAGCGTTTTGACATATTACAACAGTTCATACAGTATGAATTACTTAAGAAAAACTCTCTCAAAAATATTTTCTTCTCTCACCCTGTGTGTGTGCAAAGTTGCTTAGCAAATATATCCACCCAATTATATGATATGACTCAAGAAAGAAAAAAATACATAATAAATTGAAAATTACATACTGTAACCCTAGTCTACCTAGTCTTGAGCTGATCAGAATTGCAAGTGAACGATAGACTTAATTCCTGAAATGTTAGTACACATAGCACAAAATAAAATATAATAAAAATAAGAGAAAGCAGTAACAGACAGAATAATGTTTGTTATCATCAAAATCACAATGCTTGAATTACTTTTGCAACAATCTGGTTAAGATTTCTATCAACACGTCCATCATTGAGATTTGAGTAATTAGTTTAGGATTAAGTATTTATTTGTTAATCCAAGTCATGTTGACTCCCAGTCCTTTCGAGGGGGATAAAACTTGAATATTTGAATCATGCGGCATTCTCGGACCTTTGAATTAGGAGTTCAAAGCAACGGTCGAAGCACATGCGGTTGTTTAGTTTGAAAATAGGCTTTTATATTAGTGAGCATTTAAACCCTTCTCAGACATTGAAGTTTTTAAATTTAGTATGTTTGTCGAGCACATGCGAGATTTGTTTTCATGTGTATTTGTGTAATTAATTTAACATATTGATTAATGCATATTTGTGTATTTTACATTTAACACTTGCAATATATTTGTAATACACTCATATTATGTATCTTATAATTGCAATATACTGAGTGTTATGTTTAAATTTAAAATTTGCTTGATGGTGTGCATAATTTGCTTATATAATCACATTCATTCATGATTTCAGAGTAGCCTGAGAAATTTTGTTATCTTTCATTAAGGAGAGTAAAGCTGATGTAGGGAGATCATTCGATGAAGCATTTCAAATAAAGCTCCTCAGAACTAGAACACAAAACCAGTGAAAATACTATTAAATTCAAAAAATATATTCATTCGCTCTTTCTTCTTACAACTGATATATTTATAAGCTACTAAGGAAAAGCCTAGAGAAACCTAGAGAAATCAAGAACATTCTGAAATCCTATAACAAACTTGTAACAAACTAATTAACATATGCCTAAGAAATAATTTAATTAAGATGGTCTGCATCATTCTCCTCCAGTATGAAGAAAACGAAGCAGGGGGCGGAGTTGGCACGAAAGGGATTTGGTCGTGGGCCTAGGACAGATCGGAGAAGGCGCCATTATCTTGTATTTGAGCAAATAGGTGGAGGGAGCAAATAGCCAAGCAGCATTACAATGTGCAAGTGTCGGATCCTACCCATTGTTTGTATCTCGGCCGAGACCATGGTCATGAGATGAGCCTCTGCTCATTGCAGGCAATCGTTTCACTGCCACCTGCTCACTGTTGGGTAGGGCTGCAAACAAATCGAGCCGAGCCGAGTATATGAATGTTCATGTTTGAGTTCATTTATTATCAGTGTGTTCAAGTTTAGCTATTGTTAGATTCGATCTTTTTTGTTTGCGTTCATGTTTGGTTCGTTTATATTAATTAGTATTCTTGTTCGATTCATGTTCGGTTCGTTTAATGCTTAAAGAACTTTAAACAAACAAGCCTTAACGATCTATGTTTGTGAACATATTTAGCGAATTTTTTTAAACTGTCAAACCAACACATTCATAAACAAGCTGAACCGAACATAAAAATAATTATAATTAAATAAAATATAATATCAATTTAATAAATATGCAAAATTTATTTTAGTTAGCATATATTATAATATTTAATTACTTTAAAATTTATTAATTAAAAATAATGATATCATTATGTTATAATATATTTAAAATGTTTATATTATGTATATTTATTAATTTTATAATTAAATATTAATAAAGTTTTTAACTTTTTATTGAGCTTATTTAAGAGTTCTGAATAAAAAACGAATCAAGCTTTTATCAAACTCTTATCGAGCTTAATGTCAAGCTTGTTCACGAGCTTCAAAAGATGTTGTTCGTGAACACAAATGAGCCGAACACGTTAGTGTTCAAGCTTATTTATTTAAGGATCGAGTATTTAAAATATTGTTCGAGTTTGTTTGTTTGGTTAATTAAACGATCACAAAGGAGCTTTAATCAAACCGAGCAACGAGTAGCTCGTCGAACGCTTAGTTCTCTTACAGCCCTACCGTAGGGCATGATCCTCTTGTATACAATGCCAGCACCACCTTTTCCAATGATGTTCTCCTCCTTGAGGCAATCAAGCACATCATCGAAGGTAAAGTCCAGACACTGAAATGCGGTGAGCTTCCATGCATGGACCTCACTGCTTTCTTCAAAGAATGCACTTTGATTATGGCAATGATGATGAACGCAATGGAACGGAGGAGGAGAACAATGACAAGAATGAGCTCGAAGGAGTAGGAGAAAGGCCCGTAAGCGTGGCATGACTTGTTATTGTTAGTTGAGCAGCGAGGGCCAACGTAAAGTCCGCAAAGTTCTGGGTTTTCAAGTAAGGATGATGAGTTGAAGTAGCTGAATTGGTCGATGCCTGGAACGAGGTCGGAAAGGTTATTGTTGGAGAAATCCATGGTCGTTAGACCCTGCATCAAAGATATAAATTGCGGGATGCTGTCGTCTAGGTGGTTCCTGGAGAGGTTGAGATAGTTCAAGATCCGCATTTCAGTAATCTCCTCAAGGATGTCACCTAACAGATTGTTCCTACTGAGGTCTATGAAGGTAAGGAGGCTGCACTTCCTAATCTCCGGAGTGATACTACCTGAAAAGATGTTACCGCTAAGTCTATTTTAGATAGTTGTTGTAGCCGACTGATCTCTGACAGGATGTTGCTGGAGAAGAGGTTTTGGTGATTAGAAGCTTCTAGAAGTAGAAAATTTATCGATGGAGAAAGAAGGGAGAGGACCAGAGAGTGATGTAGATGAAGGTAAATGAGCGCTGGTGTCACGCACGGAGGAATATGTTGGATACTCGAGTGGTATCGTGCGGTCGGAGACGATAGAGTGAATCAGCACCGAAAGTGCGGTTCACAGAACTCTACGATGAGACTGATATGTTCGAACAAGTTTTGGACAGTGGGAGATGAAAAGATGGTGGGAGTAGCGGAGCGTCTGTTGTTGCAAAGGAGGTGGCGGTGGGATGTGTGGAAGTTGATTAGAGGCATAGGAACTCGCAGATAGTGGGATTGGAGTGGATGCCTGTGGACGCCGTCGTGGCCGTTCGCGCGGACTGGACAAGCAAAGGCACAGCTTCGATCAACGATACAAGTCGATCGAGAGGTGTTGATCGCGAATGGCAATTCGTGCCGAGAGATGACCGATGATATGGTTTCCATCGATGGTGGATTCATTATGGTATGATTGCCATAAGATTTGATCGTTGGTATGGTTGCCAGTGGGGGATGTGTAGATTCGTCGGTATGGTTGCAGGCTTGTGGAGACTTCGAACGTCGTCGACAGCCTAGCTTCATACATGGTCTTCCCTAAGCATCCTAAACCCCAATTGACGTCAAGGGTTGATATAGCAGCAGCCAGTGCCCTGGTTGACATCAACGGCCAAATCTGGCTCTGATACCATTTTGATATAAGGAAATCATTCGATGAAGCATTTCAAATAAAGCTCCTCAGAGCTAGAATACAAAACCAGTGACAACACTGTTAAATTCCAAAAATATATTCATCCCCTCTTTTTTCTTATAACTGATATATTCATAATCTACTAAGGAAAAGACTAGAGAAACATAGAGAAATCAAGAACATTCTAGAATCCTATAACAAAATTGTAACAATTTAATTAACATATGCCTAAGGAACAATTTAACTAAGATGCTTTGCATCAAAAGGAGCTCTTGAATGCCACAAAAGTGAGTTCCCCTTCAGTATACTTCTTTAAATTTGAAATGTAGTTGTGAACCATTTTTTAATAAATTGCTTTTAAAATAACAGTTCAACACACATTATAATTTCAATATGCCTAAAATATGGACTATTTCTTACACAGCTAAGCTTGCTGGGTCGGACAAAAAGTATTGTTGGATTTCTAGTCTGTTTAAAATATATCTACAGGTCAATAAAATTTGAAGGAAGGTGGAAATCTATTTTGAGTTTGAGTTGAGGAGCAAGAATCAATTTTTTTTTTATTTTGAGTTTATATAAAATCACTCTAGCTTGAAAAGATATCAGTCCCATCTATTACTATTTGTCAAAATCTCAATCATCCGTTGACATCCCACGGTCAGGATGGGAATTCGTGCTCACCTGGATCACGCCAATCTCCTATATTTGGGTGGCTAATTTAGGAAGGATTATATTGAGGCAATTATGCATGATTTTGTAGTTATTGTTTCTTTATTAACACATGTTGTGTAGATCTATAAATAGAGATAATTTTGTATAATAATGAGAAGGCATGTTTTACCTTCTCAAATTCTATGAATTCTTACATGGTATCAGAGCCAACGGCCTTCATTGTCGTTGAAAAACGATCGTAGATCGTTGGAGGAGAAAAAAGAAGAAAAAGAGATCGGAGGATGCCTACATTACAACATACGGGAAGTGCGAAAGTCACGACGGGAGCTTGCTGGGAAGGGTCGATGGGATCGTGTGGTCCAAACCCATCGTCATTCGTCACCAGCATAGTCGGTCGGCCAGTGGCTTTGGCTTCCAGGTATGATCCTACCTCCATCCGCTTGAGTTACTTGCGTAACCCCACAGGGCACAGGACGCCACAGCTGTTTGGCATGAAGTTGCCTGAGAGAATCGCAAGTGGGACTGGTCCCGTCTGGAAGAATCGATCGCAAGAGCCAAGCTCTGCAGACGACCAGGACGAAGCCCTTGCGGATGAAGCTTACGAAAAAAGCCCAAGACAAACGATGGAGCTTGTGGAAGAAGTGGCCGAAGAGAAGCCACACCGACAAAGCCGCTCGAACGCTCGGAAGAAGAAGTTGTTCGCAGACGCTCGATTCGATCGGAAGCTCCTTCCAATGTTCCCATTCCGCTCATATCCATAGAGACGCCCGTCTCGATTATCTTGGACGTGCCAACAATAGCAAGAAGTCTTAAATCAGATTTGAGACATAATTCAGACCCGATATCAGCCTTTATTGCTGATATAACCAAACCAACCTTTATTGCTGACATAATTAAATCAGTCTTTATTGTTGATATAACCAAATCAACCTTTATTGTTGTTATAACTCCACAATGTCTGAAGAAAAATTCTACCCATAGTAGAATCTATGATACACCAAAGACGAGGTTACCTCCAAAGCATGCAACTTTCCTATCGCCTAAATAGGAAGAACTATCTAAAGTCGTCTCAATTTGTGAAGATTTGCTTAAAAGGGAAAGGAAAATTACATCACCATCGACCTTCATTGCCGAAATTATGAGGAATGCAGGTTCCTACCACCAACCTTCATTGTTGGAATTTGGAGGACTCTATGCTCTATGGTGAACAAAGGGATTTGTTAGCTCTACCTCTTTGCGACTAATTCAAAGCTGGGAATGACATATCTATATTCTCCAGCTTGAGGGGGAGTGTCAAAATCTCAGTCATCTGTTGGCACTTAATCCCACGGTCAGGATGGGAATCCGTGAGAGGCTCATCCGTTATTGTTTCTTTATTAAGACCTCTTGTATAGATCTATAAATAGGGATAATTTTGTATAATAATGAGAAGGCATTTTTTCCCTTCTTAAATTCTATGAATTCTAACACTATTAATTATCAAACATAAACACACAAATATCTAACATCAACCTGTTAAAATCTCTTCTTCTTCAACATCTATGAATGCTCATTATGAGGCCATCTACATAAGCTTCTAGCACGATGAGACATCAATGATCTACGGTCATGATCTACTTTTGATTATTATTGTATTTGATGTATTTTGTTTTATGTTTTATGTTTTATGAGTCTATTATATTTCTTTCCGTTTATGCCCTTGCTTAAGAGCCTCGTCATGTGTTTGCCTTAAGGGCAATTATGTCTTTGTATTTTCTTTATTCCGTTGGCTATTTAAAGCCTTCCCCTCTTCATGTGAGGGTTGATGAATGAATATTATGATGAAATTTTCTATGTTTTACTCTTGTGAGAGTTTGAGGGTACTTGGAGAGAACTTGGAGAAAGTCCCTTGATGAAGGGAAAAAGTAATACCCACCAGTCGCCGGAATCGTCCGGGGCTCGCGGTCCGACTCTTCCCCTTGCTACCATCGCCGGCCCTCCTTCATTTGCCCTAGCCGTAAGTCTTCCCCTCCTCGCCCCTCCCGCTGGCCTCCCCAAGCTCCACAAGCCGCCAGCCCTCAATCCACTACCAAAGGATTTTGAATTTCAAATTTCAAAATTATCCTTAATTACTTTCCTAAAATATCTCCTTGTTATTTAGGAAAGAATCCTTGTTGGCATTCAATCCATTTTGAATTTCAAAACCCTTCCTAGAGAGTTAGAACCTCATTTGGAAGTTATTTCAATTTGAATCAAATCTGAAATTAAAATCAAATTTGAATTCAATCACATTACTTCTATTGCGGACCACATACAATGAATCTAGACATGTTTCCCCTTTTTCTATGGCCGGCCCCCTCTCCTCCATGATTTGTCTCTCCAATTAAATCTAAATCCTGCAATACATACCCATTAATCCCCTCCTACAGCAGCCGCCCCCTAGTGGTCCCAATTTGGAATTAGTTTGAATTCTAAATCAATTCTCTTCCTCTTTTTGAAAACTTGAAATTTATTTCAGGTTCCCTATTACGTTTTCCCTCTTTGTCCGAAATTTGTATCCAAAACTGCTGGATTAATTCTTGCATTAATTCCTGGACGTCCACTTGCTGCCCTGGAATTCCAGCAAAGGAAATTTCACAGTGCAACTGCCAGAACTTTCCCGTTGCTGCCCAACATATGCTGTTCAGATTTTCTGAGCCAAACAACTTGCTTTCAAGCCGCTTAGAAGGATCCCCAACTGCTGTCCAAGACTCCTAAGACCCAAAACCTGCTATCTAGACTTCCTTGGGTACTGTCCAGACCTCACGAGTTGCTGTTTCATACTCCCTTGACTCAAAATTGCTGCTGTCCTGAACTTCAGCCTAAAAAAAACTGCTATCCAAGATCAAAACTGCTGTTGTCTTGAATTTTTGCACCACTTCCCGGCTGTTCCATGCTGCGGGAAGGCTCTTGGTTGCTGCCCACATCTTCCCCAGCATTCAAAGGATCTTGTCAGAGTGTGCAACTCTCTTATCTTTGGGTAAACTCGACACCCGACTCTCTATCATCATAGTTGCATCCTTAATTGTGGTTTTATTATATTCATGAAGATAATGTTAATGATTTTTCACTAAAATCGAGTGATTGGAAGAGTTGTGTGAGAGGTCCTTCATAATACTAATCTCATTGTTAGTCTAGGGATTTACGTTGAAAATCATTTATGGATGCAATGTTAGATTGAGTTACTATTTTACGAACTTAACTCCTATGCATGTAATTTAGCCTAAACTTATTTTACCGCTCTTTGTAATTTATCTTGTCGCCTAAAATCAATTTAAAGGATATAATTATTGTTGCTCCTAAAGTCAAGCGTGCAAGCTCTTACTACAAATCATTTTCGCATGATTGTTCTACATTAGCTCATGTAAGAATCCCTCATATCGGGGGAAATCATCTGCACAAATTAACTAGGGAATTCCTAGACAACTATCCAACACATTTCCCGAAAGCCCCTAAGAGGGGATAAAAAGCCAAAACAAGTTTAGTTAAAATAAAATGAATATTTACAACAAAAGTTAGCTTCAAGTAGCAAGATTTCAACATGTTTCAAAAATTGTCACCCAAATATTGCTTTATATGAGGCCATACAACAAAAGGAAGATGATTTGGAGGACTTTCTCATTTTAACCAGAATTTTGGTCATGCTATTATTCAATAGTAAAATGCTGTGTTTCTATGCGGACAGATTTTAAAATTTGATGCCCAAACTTATTTTTGTTAAGTTATTATATCATCTTTGTAGTTCAAAAAAGACTAACAAATTTTTTTAATCTGCAATGGTAAAAAAATGAAATCTGAAATTGAACTAACAAATGTTTTGCAACCCATCATAGCTTGTTGGTTGGGAGTTTAGATTTCCAACCAAGAGGTCGCTAGTTCAAAACTTGTATATGCGGTGCATGTAAGTTTGCAATTTAATTTGCTCGAAATCCCAAAATAAATAAATGTTGAATATATAAAATTTTAATTATGTTTTTTAACATATCAAAGGTAATTTAGTCATAAAGTGTTTTTAATAATTTTGCATAAACCTAACTTCAACACTTTGTATTCCAAGATAAGGCACGGTATTTTTCTTTTCTAAGATAAACCCATTAAAAATGAGGGTGTTTTTATCCTTACTCATGCATTACAGAGATTCACAACACATTACATAGAAGAATACAGCTCGGGTGATAAAAAACATACTTTGTCAAAAGTAAAACATCGGAAACCATGCATGTAGTCTATGTCCATCCAAATGGCATCACAGGGTATGCCTCTTTCTCGGAAATTAGTAGCAATCTGCATGAAAAAAGGGTAAAAAGGAAACAAAATAGTAATTGTAATCCTCCAATAACTTGATAGCAATTAATAAACATTCACGATGATTTTTCAACTCCAATTAATTAGGATGAGGCTGATAGTGATCATTAATAAGCATAAGATATCAATTTTATTAGTTTCCTTTCAAAATCAGGAGAATTCAATAAAACGTACTCCTAGTACCACATATTATACACCGTAAGGCTGCATCACGGTAACATAAAAAATTTCTGCATAAATTAGAGTACCTTGCGAACTCTTTCATCTGTCTCATAGCTCCAACGACACTGATGATAGCCAAGCGACCACTTTGGAGGCATAAAAACACTTCCTAAAGTTAGAGGGAAACACAATTACAGAAACATCTTGCAATATAGAACTAATAAAACCATAAATTCCATCTTTAAGCTTGAAAAATGACAATTCTCTTAACTAGCAAGCCTTCACCATGTTGCACATGAAAAATCAGAAGCAGTGTTTAATATTATGTTAAGATGACATTTTTCAGGTCATTTTAAAGAATTTTTAGAGGAATTAAGAGAAACAACCTGTAAACAAAGACTATTTGAAAGGAACAACAGTTTAAATTAAATTGATCAAAATTAGATAAATGGAGTTAAGTATGCAACCAATTGCATGAGATAAGGAAATCACGACTTCGGTTGGCGATTTGAAGGGGCCAAATGTAATCACAGGGTATGGAGCTGTAGACACAAACTTTATAGTAGAACTCTCCCGGAGATCAATCTGCCATGAAAATAAAATAAAAATTAACAAAATCAACAAACAAACTTCAAACAATTAAGCTTAAAATAATGAAATAAATAAGTTGCTCAATCAATTAATGAATCAACAAAATTAAAAGCAAACCTCGCATCGCCGGGTTGTGTCAGCAAGAACACCCAAAGCCTTACCGTCGGGCAGAACAGCCAGCACCCAAGGATGCGACTGGTACAAAGATGTAGTTCCGGGGCCATAACCCCATGCATCCGAGTTCCAAGTAAAGATCTGTGATCGATTACGACCTCACCCATTAATACTACGCAGAAAACAACGGGTACGATGTGCAATTGAATCAAAGCTCAAAAAATGAATACCCTCTTTCCAGTCCGTTCGAGCTGTCCGCTAACTTCTCCAGTTCCATAGAGAGAGGTTCCAAAAGGAAGCTTAACAAGGAAAGAAAAAAAAAACAATAATAACTGTCTCAAATCCCCTATTCTTACTGAAATCTTGCTTTGCCCCTCAAAGTACCCAGAATGAGATTTCTAAACTCCCAACCTGGAACTTGACGATCTGCTGACCATTTAGTTTCTCAAAGACAGGGACGAACTCCGGAACCTTGCCATGGACGAAGATGACGATTTCCCTGGCCTGAGGATTGGCGAAGGAGAGACTGGGGAATGCAACACCGCGATCATTCTCAGAACAGTCGAATCGGAAGACGCCCTCTTCCAGGATCGGTTCATATACCATCTCACCGGCGAAGGCCTCCGCCGTCACCGTCCCTTCATCCATCATTCCTACGGAGGTCTCCCCGCACCGTGCTCCGATCTCGAGCGCGCGCTGGAGATAAGTTGGAACCCGCGGGAAGGGGACAGCGATAGGCGGAGAGGGCGGAGGTGATTTTGGGGACCCGCATAATGGGGAAGTAGAAAAGCTCATTGCTGCTGCCGCGGGGCTGCGGATGTGTGATAAATGCATGGAGGCCAAGCGATAGCCAGTATTTATGCATAATCTTGTTGGCGAGTGGGGGACACCGGGAAGTGAAGAACTGAGAACGGGAATGACATGCTCACTGTCGTCGCTTGCCGCTCTGCGCAGAACTGTCGCGTTTAAAGGAAAGAGTCCAACCTAGGACTAAACATTTATTTATTTATAAAATATTTTCTTTTTTATAATTTTAATTTTATATTACATTATATATATATATATATATATATATGCGCATTATTTTTTTTTAATGCTTAGTTTTCATTTATACATAAAAATTTTAAATTTTATCTACTTATTTAATTTATATAAATAATAATTATAATAAATTTATACTTGAATAAATATAAAGTTGTTCATCAAATATATTAATTCAATTGCAAATTGTGCATAATTATCATGGAGGGTGAATAAAGAGTCTAAAAATAAAGTGGAGATAGGATGATCGTTTAGCTGATAAATATCTTAAAATTTGATGTTAAGGCTCTCAAATCAAATCTTAACTATAATAAATGTATGATTTAGAATTTAACTTTACTAAAAAAATGAAGGTGATAGATGGTGTGGCATATGTGGAACTTTGCAACTTGGTAGGGCCCATCGAAATAAATATTATGATACTTCTAATTTTGCAATCAATCAAGCATGGTGTTACATTGGCATTTTATTGGAGAAGAAAATATTAGGAGCAAACTATATATGCACTCCAAATATGATTAATCAATCAAGTGTGAGTATATGATTGATTTTTTTATACACGTACGATTATATTGTTATAAAGAACTCACATATTTATAGTTTATGTCTAGCACTATGATTCAGTAGATTCAGGTATGCTTCAAATTAAATATTTTTTGATAATTTGACATGAGATCGTAGACAGATGAATTAATTTTTCATCTTTAACTATTTACAAGCATATCTACACTCATCACATCTTTGAGAATTTTACCAGTGAAAAATACCAAAAGCTAACTACAAGTTCAACTCATGATACTTCTAAATTTATAATTGGGCATGGTGCTGCATTGGTGCTCTAGTTGAGAAGAAATTATTATGTGCAAACTGCATGCGTACTCTATGTGTGGACAACCAATTAAATGCAAGTATATAAATGTATATTATTATGTACTTATTAGTACGTACTAGATGCTCTTGTTGAAATTAAAGTGCACTATAACATATTATGTTCTACCTTACAAAATTATTCATCTAAATGCATAATTGTATACTCATGTATGCTCCCCAATAAGTATATGCAAATTTAAGTGAGTAGACATGGGTGGAACCACGTTCAGCCCAGGGGGGCAATCTCAAAAAAAAAAAAAAAGGTTTTATAATAGGGTCTAAAGTCTTTTGTGATTTGGTGAAAGCAATGATCTAAAGTCTTCTATTTCGTCTTTAGGGGTGCTTCCGCTCAGTGACAAAAATGCTTCCAGTTTGGTCATTGGACTTATGAATGCAAGAATGAGCGTATGTACATGTCTCCCCCCTTTAAGAACACAACAGCTTAAGAACCCAAAGTTAAAGATGAAACTTCCAGTTTCTTATGAAGTTGGATAATCCTAATTTAGCCGCTTTAAATCTGCCATTCTTGGCGGTTCCTTGAAAAAAAAAAAAGTTGAAAATGAAAGACTATTTATGAATCAGACCTAACTTTATCCCCTATGGTACACATAAATCCAAAATAGTTTGATGATATCTTAATTCACAGGGAGCAAAAAGATGCTACTTTTTGTCAAAAAATGAAAAAATAGAATGAAAAGCTTGTAATTTTGTTATTTAATAATTATAATGCAATATAAGAATTCTTTTTGAATTTTATCTTATATATTTATTTTTTTTAATAAATTTGCCCCCCATGAGAATTAAGGCTAGTTCTGCCCCTGTGAGTAGAGGAGATTAGAAGGACTCGCTGAGGAATCAAGATGCACTTATTAGGAGTCATTTGCTTCAGCCAAAGGGGCACTCGCATCGATCATAGTAGTCACCAACTTAGCTTGAGGCTCACTTACTTTAGCCAAAGGAGTCACTAGCCTGAGCCTCGAGTGGGAATTATCCCAGCCAAAGCAATCACTCATACGGTAAGCTGGAGAGACTCATCCATGCCTATCTAAAGACTACTTCATCTAACACAATCAACTATTTGTCTTAGATACTTGCTGGAGACAATTGCCATGTATACTTTTCCAAGCTTTATTTAAGTGTTTCTAACAATCATATTGATATATCATCATAAGTTTATCATGATGGGATGTGAATCTCGACACAAATAAGAGTTGGAGGCTTCAAAATTTAAAATAAGGACCATATGAACTCTGATTTCAGCAATCTTATACTCAAATTGAATCTCTCAAAGAGACAAATCTAATGACACAAAAATAGTCTAATCCAAACTCAAATAGGCCAAAATCAAAGGCCCGAAGTACATTTAGAAGCTTCAGAATATTAATTGGATGACCAAATGATATCCAAATGTGACATTTTATAAACGAATCAAACAGCAAGATGAGACGAATCCAACAAGCCCAAGATCGTCGAATTTTGACATCATTAAGACACTCAAATGCTCGATAAATTAGTTATGATCGAGGGAGTTGATATCGGTCATTCATTAAAACACTCCCAATATATCCTTGATCTTCTCTCTATTTACTAGTCATGTCACTCACAAAGAATTTTAAATACACCATTCATTCTTCACTGGAGATTGAAGCAAGCAAGAGAGAGGAAAATATGAGAAGAAATAGAGATCTCACCTTCATTTTTTTAGTTATCGCCGTTGCCGACGACCACCAGTTATTACCACCATCAACCTTCATCATCACCAATGATCAATATCATAAATCATCAACATTTCTAAAATATAGTCAAGATTGTATTCAATTACTATTGATTTATATATTTTCCTCTTCATTAATTATAAGGAAAGGAGGAATTTTATATCATTTATTACATAGTGAATTCTACAACTGAGCCAAGCCACTTTGTTTTCTCTTTCCTGGTTTTCCAAGTAAAAAATCCCCTAGTCCTATTAATTTTCTATGTTCGTGCTGGATTTTTGTGCATTGCTAAGATGTGAAACACTGTCTCTTTTGATCCAAAATTTCTAGCATGGAATAGTTTGGCACCGTATGTGAGAACTTATTTCCTAACTGAGGGGCAACATTGGCAACAACCTCAAATGTGTCTGTGGCCAAGAAAAATTTCTCCAATATTTGCAACATTCAAGATAATGTCACTAGCAACTATTTTTTCAGAAAATGCAAGGATGCTCCAATACACAAAGAGGGGCACTGAAACTTGATAAGGGATGATGTCTATCTAACATAGTAGAATGACTATAATGTTAGAAGAAATACAGAGGAAAAAGAAAATAAAGGCAAGATCTCTTCCTTTTTTTACAAAGATGAATGAGGATGATAAAAAAATGAAAGATCTCTCTTGCTTTCTTAAGCTTGCACCATCAGTCGGATCTCTTCCCGACCATCGAATGTTGTCGGACTTTGACCACCGATCCATCACCGGACTCTGACCACCGATTGTTTTCGGACTTCCGACTATTCACTGGTTGTTGTATGATCTTTTCCCAACAATCAAACATTTTCAGATAGCTACCCAATGATTGATTAATATTGAATCTCCAACGATTGTCAAACATTGATGGAACATTATTTGTTATACAATCTACATCAAGGGGACCAATCTTCTTAAGTTTAAAAAACTCTTCAGCATATTGTTTTCTCCATGACCTTGAGTTAAGGGATGAGTTGACATCTTCTGACTACCATCCTTCCAATCTCCATCGCTCGTTAAATACGGTCCCTTCGACCATCGCCCGACTACAGTTCTTCTGACCTTTGTCACCTGCCAACTACGGTCCCGACGATCACCATTGCCCGACTACGACTCTTTTGACCTATGTCACTTGCCCACTACAATACCTCCGACCTTAGTAGTTTGACTATGACCCTACTAACCAAATGAACATATCAGCATTCTCTTGAGAATAGTTATCATTTCATTCTCCAACTATGCAATGTGCTCTCTACAATGTATATTTTAATCAACATCCTCCTCTAAGGAGATGCATTATTTGTAATCAACCATCAAAGCCAATGGATTCTTTAATTAAATTGGGTCAGGCCCTATGGTTTTGCTATCTTTTCGAGAGTTTCTACGTAAAAAACTTGATGTGCTTCTTATGAATACTTCACCCCTCTCTTTTATTTGTCTGTATGCTGGATCTTTGTTCAAATCTATGATGTTAAGCTCTTTATCTCTCAATCACTGTGAATATTCTAGGACGCAACACATATCATATATTTTAATATTATATAGGTATGACTTCTCCTACAATGTCTAAGGACCCTATAAATATAGGTCAAAGAGCCATTTTTCAGGTACATTAACTTATACTCTAGATTCTTTGTGCTGTCAAAATAATTCTAAGAGCATCCCTCTCTAGAACCGTCTTATCATTTCTCTCTTTCGTTCTCACTCTATCTGAAACTCACAAGTCGAGTAAGGTTTCGAATGTTGCTCACAAATAATTTTGAATGGAACATATTCATAATTGTTTGTCCTCCCAACTTTAATGAAATTTAAGTTTCATTTTGCTGCAACTTAATTCATTCATTTGCCATCAGAAATTACTCGGTCACGTGCGAGTTTGACAAAGCTATCTAATTGAATATTTCCTGATATGCAATACAATCAAATGCGTTGTATTTGATTGAGAAAACTGTTATCTCAATATATCAAATAACTATGTTATCCTGACGATATTGAGACAAACAAATTTTAAGATAAAATCTATCATAATAAACCTGCAAATGGGATAATGTGTTTTGTCAGTAATGATGATTTTATAATTGGAATTTTTAACACATGGTTTGTTTGGTTAAGGATAGCTAAAACAGCCACCCTCTTCTCTTCATGAAATTGTAAATAGGTAAAGTTTTTGTTTCGAACAGTTTTTTTATTGTTTTTTAAAAGTAATTTTTTGATACAATTTTTTCTTGAAATAAAAATTTTTATACTAAAAAATATATTTTACAAAGCAGGCCCCTAACCAAACCTAAATATTAGTAAAATATAGGTGATCAAAAGGTTAATGCTGGAGAATAATGTAAATATTCTTGCCTACTGAGCTTATCAAAAAATAGATTTGACAGATGTAGTGTCGTTTATATGGAGGATTGAGCTTATCAAAAAATATATTTCATGGTTTGTTAAGGCTAGCTAAATGAGCGACTCTCTTCTTCTTCTTTTTAAATTCTTTTTTTCTCTAAAGATTTTTTCTTTTAGATGTTTTTTAAGAAGATTTTGTATTTTTTTCAGATTTTTTTTGTAGATATATATATAATTCTGCAAATCTTTTGCTTATGTGACTCTCTTTGCTTAAAGTTATGTAACTCTTTTCCTTAAAGCTATGCAACTCTATTCATTAAAGTCAAGTAACTATCTTTATTAAAGTCGCATGATTCTCTTCATTAAAGTCACATAACTCTCTCATTAAAGTCACATAATTCTCTTATTCAAAGTTGTGTAACTCTACTCCCCTCTTTTCAAGTATAAACACATCTTCCTGGGAAGAGTTTGCACCACTTCTCTTCTTGAATCTTCTCTAAAGAGAGACATTCCACTATCTTGAATATCTGATATACCCTTACTATAGTACCCCTCTCTATAGAATGAGTTACTCATACCCCCCTTCTCTTCTCCGCTTCTTCTCTTAAAAGGTATTCTATTGTTTTGAATTGGTGGTATCCCCTTTCAAGCTCTAATACCCTTCTCTATAAAAAACAAGTTGCTTTTTTCCCCTTCTATTCTACACTTCTTCTCTCAAAAGAAACATTCTATTGTCTTGAATTGGTGGCATCATCTTTTAAACTCCAGTGCCCCTTACTGTAAAGAATTAGTTTCTCTTGCCCCCTCCAATTCTTTACTTTTTCTCTTAAAAGAGGCATTTCCTTTTTCTTGAATTGGTGGTATCATTTTTCAAGCTCCAGTACCCCTCTTTATAGTGAATGAGCATTGTTCTTGCCTCGCCATCTCTTCTATATTTCTTCTCTCAAAATGGGCATTCAACTATTTTGAATAAGCGGTATCCCATTTTAAGCTACAACGTACTTTTATGTAGAAAACAATTTATTCTTTATGTGAAGTTTTCAGTGATACTCAGGATTAGGGGTGTAAACGAGTCGAGTCGAGCTCGAGTCAGGGTATGTTCGAGCTCGACTCGCGAGTCATATATCGAGCTCAAACTCGAGTCGAGCTCGACTCACGATACTGTAACGAGCTCATCGAGTCACTCGTCGAGCCACTCATCTGATTTCCTCGCCTTGTTCTTTGTTTTCCCCGCCCAGTTTTACCGCCCGTTTTTCGCACAAGTGGAGAGAAGAAGCTGTCGTTTTGGGAGAAAAGAACGCTGAAACATTTATTAGCATTGATATTTGAGAGAAAACTTTTAAATTTTTTTGCTCTTGAAGAATTGAACATAATTTTTCAAAAATTTATTAATTTTTAATTAACATTTATTAGCTTGAGTCGATTATACTACAGGCAAACTTATTTTTTCTAAAACTTAATTTATTACTTTTAGGTGTAATCAAAATATTAATTATTAAAAATGTTTGCTCAAAATATTGTTTTTGAGCCGGCTCGCGAGCTCACGAGTCGGGACTCAACAAAGCTGGCTCGCGAGCTCACAAGTCGAGACTCAACAAGCCAGAACTTGAGCTCATTTACTAAATGAGCTTGAGTTCGAGCTTGAGCTCAACTCGTGAGCTCGATATGCTTGGCTCGCGAGTCCATAAATGAGTCGAGCTCAAGTCGGCTTGGCTCACTTATACCCCTACTCGGGATTTCTATCTTGAAGATGGAGCTTTGATCTTTATCCTGAAAGAAAGTTGACTAGCTCCATTTTGAGAAACTTTTTATCTATTTTGAAGCTCCAAATTTTCCCCTGATGGGAGAAAATCATTACCAAAAATTGTTGCAGCATTGGATGTAGAAATGATGTTGATGAAAGTACCAGCTCATTGCATTAATCTTTTAAATGAAAAATGTTGTATGTTTGAATTTGATATATAAATTTTTAAAGTTACTATGTTAACATCATTTAAATCTAGTAACCTTTTATATGGCTTTGAAATATTTGTATGAGCTTGACTAATATTTTCTTTAAATTTATTTAAGTAATGAACGCTCCATTTTTAGATAAAAATAATTTTGATTATAAACTTACCCCCTAGAGGAAACTAAATATTTTATGCATCTTTGAGATATTACCATAATAAGAGCAACCTTATAAAAAAAATCATTCCTTCTGTAGCTTGTCACCTTCTGAGATTTTTGAAGAATTAAATAAACATAAATTTTTTGAAGCTTTTAGCCTTATGAGATTTTTATATACTTGTACCTATTTAGATTTTTTGCTTGTTAAGATTTTTAATTTACATGTACCTTCTATGATTTGTGCATTCTAAGAATTTTGGATAATCATATATGTCTTCTAAATTTTTAGGTGTACATATACCTTTTGAGGCTTTTGCCTTTTAAGGTCTTGCATACACAAAGGCCTTTACTTTAGAGATTTTTGAATAATTTTAAATCTTTTGAGGTTTTTATCTTCTGAGATTTTTGAATGACTAGAAACCAAGTTAATCGCTTGCTCTCATGAAATCTTTCTAATAAGGATCTTGTCTACTACTAGCTTCCCTTCAAGGCTACCTCTTGGGCTTGCCTTCTTGGGGTTATGAGTGGAGTCCTATTTGCTGCTTATCCTCATGAGATTTTTCTAGTGAGTTCTTTATCTAGCTTGCCATCAAAGCTATTTCATGAGCATGCCTTCTCAGAGTTTTTGTTAGAGCTTTAATCGATGAATTTACTTGTGTAAAAGATGTTGGGACCAATAATTTTGACTAAACCGAGGTTATTTATCAGGGTTTTACTCAATGATGGTAACATGTGTGGAAGAGTTCAAAAAAAATTATTAAATATATTTGACTAATTAGAGATTATTTGTTAAAATATTGATATATGATGTTAACATGTGTGAAAGAGATCAAATCAAATCCCTTTGGATCGATTATACCTTGATTAGGAGGGGCCATATGCCACGTATATCCCAAATCAAATATAAATATTAGTCTATCTTTAGACCATTAATATATTTTCAAGGTTGAAACTATAACTTTGCCCAAGGAGTAAAATCCTAGCTGGAGACTATGTAGAGTATGAGATTCATTTTTAACTTTTTTGTATTTACTGAAAGCTTTATGAAAAGTGGTTAGTAGAAGGACTGTCATTGAAGCACATAATACTTGAACGAACGACTTGTTCAACCATAACCATGTTTGAGATTTCAACATTAATATCCTTTTGAGGTTGCAGCCATAGTTACCTACATAGCCCAAATCTATTTTTCGCAAAACTGATGCAACAATGACTGATGATTGAGAAGAGATAGAATAATGTTTGTTTGTTGTTGCAGTGAGAGGTTGTCTTCAATATTGAAGGCTTCTTTCAAACCTGATAATGATTCATTGTAAAGGGACTACCTCGCTACAACCATGTCCTGGACATTGAAGTAAACGACTTTTCAAGATTGTAGCAAAAGTTATCCTCTAATCAAAAATTATTTCTTACAGACGATGTCAAACTGTTGGAGTTATATCACAATATATGTCCAACATATGGTACAATAACTTTTTTCCCTATAATCAAATATGTTGATGTTTTCATCTTTTCACATGACAATGCTGATGATTTATACCATTATATTATCAACTCTTACACCTTCTGAAAACTTTATAATCTTTTATGTCAAATTTTATTTGGAGGGCCCACTCTTGGGGCTTGTTGTGAGAAAAAAATAATGCAAGTTGCATTAACATTGTTTTTTTTGGACTTATCGAGCAAGACTATAAAAATATATTAAACTATAGGTTCATATAAAATAATTTGAGCTGTAATTCTCAATTAATGGTTACTATTATTATAATTATTTGCTATTTATGAATCCTCAATATAACATAAAAATATATAGCTTATGTATTTTTAAAAAAATTTCTAAAGAGCAAATGAAATAAAGCAATAGCTATGATAGAAATAATAATTTAATGGTCTTTGAGTTCATTAAGTGACATCATTGAGAACATGAGTCCTTTAGGCTTCGTTTGGGATGACTTTTTTATTGCTTTATAAAACGGAGTTTTAGTACAAATTTTTTTATTTTTATATTAAAACTCCGTTTTAGAAAGCAGTAAAAAAGTCGCCCCAAGCGAAGCCTTAAAGTTGGCCATGAAATTCTCAACAAATTATAATTCTTGAGAGATAATGCTAAGAGCCATTATGCATATAGCTATTTTATAAAGCAATAAAAAAATTATCTCCGATAAATCTTATTGAATGCTTAAAAAATCTCCAAGTTAAAATGCTCATACGAAGAAACCACAAACACAGAGGATAAACAATTATATACACCAACTCAAACAACATAAAATGTAGACAACATATTACTCTCCCATATATATATTTTCTGGGATGCAGTCATCTATAAAGCAAGCATGGAGAAGCTATGAAGGGCATCTTCATTTCCCCGGCTATCGCCGGCCGCACGCTCCCAGAGCAGGCGGAGGGCTCTTTCCCACCGCCGGCCATTCCTCGCCGGTGCGTCGGAGAAGAGCACGCGGCTCAGTCGGAAGAAGAAGAGTCTCATGGTGAGAGCCATGTTCGCATAAGAACCAGCTCTCATGCGTGCGGCCAGAGGTAGCTTGAGCAAGAAGAACCAGAGAAGGGCTACGTGGAGGTGGCAGTGGCTGCCGCCACCGGAGGCAGCCAGTAGCTTCAGCTTCAGAATGATCAATGACTCCACTGCCATTTCTCTTCTTAAATGTAAGAGTGGAAAGATATATAGGAACCAGATTGATCATGTGCACTGAGAACTTTTTTTTTTGTGTTTTTTTAGAAAGCAGTGAAATAGGATTGTATTATTTGGTTAGAATTAGTTTGCTGAAGCTGCCAAGAAGCTCAATAATAAAGTACATACAAACCGGCTATTGGCTCGCTTTTACTCCAATCATTCATGAATGTATTGCACATTAATGAGTAGCTAGCTTTTGCAGTCCTGGAAGGCTAACATTTTCATTTTTCGGCAGAATTATTATTATGTGTCGGTGGGGATGGGCTCATAAAAATCTAGATTAGATCAAGCAGGAAATTTGAAAATGAATATGTTTTTCAATGCAACTTAGAAGGAGAAACTCTACTGGCAATTTTTTTTTTTTTTTTTTTCCAAATTGATCAAATTAAGTAGAGATCAAATAAGCTTGCAGTGATATAGAACCTATCATAATATATAGCTCATTGTATTGACTTCATCAAACATCTTTGATGTTTGAAGTAGGCTTCGAAAAACTCAGAATGGAGTAAGGCCATTGATGACCTTTGGAGGCTATTTGACCAGACCTGGGTGGCTTTCAATCTCCATGATACAAGCTCATTATTGTGCAAATCATTTAAAGATATTTTACTCTATGGAGCACTTCACAAGCAATTATTTCAACTCATTTATCTAAAAAATACTAGTTATGAAGAGAGGAGTATATCTATGTAGAAAAAAAGGAAAAAAAGAAAACATGATATTGTTGTCAATTTTTTGGCAATCCCAAATTGAAGATGAATATTCACATAACTATTTTTGATGGTTTGATTTTTAAAACTTTGATTCATCACTAGGGCTCCAAAGCCGGGCATTTGATAATTAGTTACTCGTTGCTCTACTTGTTGCTCTACTTGATTGTAGTTTGTTCATGATAATTTGATTAAGTAATCAAACATGTTTGAATATTTTCTTAAATACTCGATAGTTAAATAAACAACTTTGAACAATATTGTATTTGATCCTTTATGTTCATAAATAATATCATTTAAAATTTGTGAATAAACTTGATATGAGGATCGACAAGAAGCCTTGGAAAAAAGTTTGCTAAGAACAATTCATGTTTGATATAGAGAATACCATGTTTGATATAGAGAACATAAACAAGATTGTTAAGAAATTTGATTAACATTTGATATGGGGTCAATTAAATCTCGTTATAAAATGATGAACAATTACATATTAAGATTTTACACTTATTATAGTTTAATAATCTAATAAATAATTAATTAATTAAATTTAAAAGCAATTATTAATTAAATAAATCATAATTTTTATTAAATTAATAATATGTATAATTTAATTATAACTATTTATATTTTGTAATATTTTATTTATAGTTTTATTATAATTAATGATTTGTTTATAAAAAATTCATTTCATTTTTTATGTTTTGATCTTTCATTATAATGAATTTATACATGAACAAGATCGAAGTATTTGTTCATGCTTGCTAGATTGTTTATTTAAATTGTTTATGAACAAATTTGTTTATAAGATGAATTATTTTTTGAGTTCGATCATTTGTTCGTAAATAGGCTCATTTGGTAGGTCAAAATACTTACCAAATATGTTTGTGAACATACTATACAATAATTGTTTGTTAGTATGAATTTCATATGGCTCATTTGTTAAGCTAATGAATATGTAGAAAGTAATGGTCCTCAATAGCTCATTAATGCTCATTTAATTAAAGCTTAATAAGCACAAAATGAATCCAATATGAACATCTACATTTTAAACAAACCAAGTTTGAACAAAAAAAGAAAAATCCGCACAGAGATTCAACAAGCTGAAAATAAACGAGCTCATTTGTAATACTTCTGGCAGTACATTGTATTTTGTGTTTATGCTCAACATCTTCACAACAATAGATAACTCTATGTGAGTTTTGCACTCATTCTAAATTAGTTGTTGGGCATCATACAATAAATCATAGAAATTTTATGCCTTCGGGGACTCTTTCACTACAGGAAAATCACCCACTTCCGGCGGCTTTTTCCGGCGGAATTTGACCTATTTCCGGCGGTTTTTTAATTTTCCGGCGGTTTTCCGGCGGCTTTCGTGCCGCCGGAAAAAACGGCGTAGGAAAATAATTTCCGACGGCGTTTTCCGGCGGCAATATATTTCCGGCGGTTTGCCGGCGGTCAAAAACCGCCGGTTGAAAAAAAAAAAAAAAAAACAATTAAAAACTATTTAAAAAATAATTAAATTGCATAGATATTATATATGTTATGAGCTTATAGCCTTATACACATCTCAACGTTTCTTTTTAGTCCCATATCACTTGAAAATTTTTTGTTGCTAAAACCTTGTCATAAATCATGTCCTCGAACGTCCTTATATTTTATGCCTCAACTATATTAAAACTTTTAGGGCCGTAATGAGAGTTAGAATGTGGCTTGCACTCACCATGTGAGATCCAGTACCAATATTTTGTCATGAATCTTCAATGATATTGATCAATAGTAATCTTATTTCATGTAAGATATTGTTGATTTTAGTGTTTGGAGCATGAAAAACAAAACATCCTCTCTAATATAAAGGAACGTACTTGTCAGACCACATTGATGAAAAAATTCAGCTGATTGATGAATTTTTCTGTTAATGCCTTGCATTCCAAAAATAAATGGTTATACATCCAACATTTTGATCACAAATATCTATAGCACACTTGGGCAATAAATTTCTATAAGCAAATTAACATTCAAATTTTATCTTGCACAATTCTTTTTTTTCTCTTTTTTTTTTGACAAAAAACAAATATATTAATATTAAAAAAAAACAACAGTTACAACAGTAACATAAAAGGAAATAAAAGAGACAAAGGAAAAATTCAACTAAAAAAGCGGGCTCAGTAAAAGGCCGAGGCTTCCAGCGTCCTTGAAGCCTTGCACGGACCATCCAGTAAGGTGGAGACAGCGTCCAACTACCAACCGACCCGAAAAAAAAACCACACCAAAGGTTGCCACCAGCAAAACGACAAGGACGCGAATCTTGCACAATTCATAATGAGCACAATCGCATCAATTATAACAACTTCAATAACATGCTTAATGTCACAACCCAACCCGACCATGACATATCATATCGTGTTGAGCTGTGACAGACAAACCCCAAGATCTAATTTTAAAATTATTTCACTTAATAGGTCTACACAATAATCGCATTTCCTACTCACCTCTCCAAATTTGAAGAATCTATCCCAAAATTGAGGAACCCTTCCCCAACTTCGAGATATATATGATCCAATGTTCATACTCGTCATCATCACTTGTTCTTAATTTCAATGATATATCATTTTCAAGTTAGGGTCCAAATCATCCTATGTTCTTATTTTCAATGATATCATTTTTCCCTAAGTCTAAACTAACTAGCTCTACAATAAAAGAAAAAATAACAACACTATCACTAATAATCACTAACATCAATACTAACTATTACCAATATTATCACTATCACCAATGCCATCAAAATTTATGACATAATCCTTTGTTGCATCCTTTCAATTATATTTTCTATCAATTATCACATCCATGCATTACAATTGATTGTTTAAGCATGATTTATGTAGAAAATGGTTACCTTCATAATGAGCGAACTCTTAACAAAGAACAACGAGGTATTACCATCATATTTCAACAGAAAAATGGTTACCATCGGCTTGGTGTCGGCAAAGCAACCGAAGTCGAAGAGCCCAGATAGGAAAACGTCGTTGTTGAAGAAGGCAAAGTCGAAGAGCAATGAACATGCGAAGAAGAGGATCGAAAATCAACCAAGGTGAAGTAGCAATAAAATGGCGAGACGAATCCAAACAGAAGGAACGTTGGCGAAGCAAGTAAAGTCGAAGAGGAACGAGCAAGTCAGACATCATCGAAGCAGGCGAAGTTGAAGAGCAACAAATAAGTATAGAAAATGAAAATAAAACCTAGTAACTAAAGTAGGGCGCCTTCCAACAGAATTCCAGTGGAAATTCTGCCCAAAATTTTCGGCAGAATTTCCGCCATAAATTCTCTCAGGAAATTTCGGCGCACTTTCTGGTGGTAATTTGGTCGGTCTTTCCGATGACCAATATTCTGCCATAAAATCCGCTAAATATTCCCAATTTTACTTCAGTGAGAAATACATTTATGTGTTTTCTTATCACATCAAATGCAATTTAGATGCAACGTTAATGAGAAGTTTGAATTTTTTTTTTTTTTATGATTTATATGTTTATGTCTTCGTGTACTAAGAGTTAACAACAATTATATATATCTTTTTCTTTCATTCTTTTTTTTTCTTATTTCTTTTTTCTATTTCTATTTCTAAGAGCCAGAGGCTTGGAGATAGAAAAAGATAGAGATAGAGAGAAAAAAAAAAAAGAGGAGAAGGAAGATACATGAAAGAGAGAAAAGAAAAAGGGAAAATTATTCTGTGTGGATACTAGATCGGTCGGAAGCGAATCGATCAAAATGTGTCACATCACCCGGTATACAGCGGTACATAGTAAAAAATTGATGTGACACATTTTAATTCACCTTCAGACAGCATCCGTATCCACACATAATAATTTTAAAAAATATACATATAAAGAGATACAAAAGAAAAAAAAAGTGGGAGAAAAAGTAGGAGAGATTGGAGAGAAAAAGAGAAAGGGGGAGAGAGAAGAAAGACAAGAGAGATAGCGAAAAATAGAAAATGGAGAAAAATAGAAAAGAGAAAGAAAGATAAAAATAGGCAGTGAAAAGGAAAAAAAGTAGATACAAAGACAAATTGATATATAAAGATTGGAAGAGGGAGAGAGTGTGTTACGAAAATCAAGAGAGAAGGAATGGTGCAGAAGGGTTCATGCGGGACTGACTGGCCCAGGACGGTTGTGGGTCATACAAATATCTTCTGGCTCGTGTCGCGACTTTTTTGTTTCCATGCGCCACAAATCCCAGCCTTCTTCCGGCGAACTCCCTTTGCGGTTCCTTCTTTGTCGCAAAGGGTTTTGAGAATTTTACCAGAGCGGGAGGATGAGAGTAAAATATTTACATGTGAAATCTACAAGTGTATTTAAAATTTTAAGTCAAGTGCGTCAAAAGCGCAGGCAAAACATGCAGTTAAAATGCAACATAGGTGACAAATTTTAAGTAAATATCCGGATATATTTTTAGGTCCGGTGTCTCGACTTAATAATTTCCCCGAGGTGAGAGATGCAGCAGAGAATTTTTTTCTTACAAGGTCACGAAATTTGAAATCTATATTGAAAATTAAAAAGTTAAAATCGAGATTGAAGCATTTCACTTTAGGTTTTATTTAGGAAGATTTTCTTAATATTTTTTAAAACATATTTTTTGTTAAATTTTTTTTAATTAAAAATTTCTTAAATAAAACATCCCCTAAGATTCAAAATGTAAAGTCTCAAAAGTCAAAACAGTTAAAAAAAAAATTCATAAATATAACATAAATTATTATAATATTTATTTATTTCATCATCATAAAAATATAAATAAAAAAATTGTAAGCTTAAATGTTTACATAAAACATACCGTTTACTCGGTTGGAGATGCCCTTACTCTCGATGCGCTCCCGATTGCAGCTGTAGCTCTCGATGGGCTAAAAGACCTCTTTCACTCGGCTCAACGACCTCTCTCTCATGCAGGAGACTCTCGATCAGCTCTCACTCACACTCTCACGAAGAAGATGAAGAAGATGACTCACTTTCTCTCCTAAAGTTCTTGCAACCCTAACCTCAATATATATTAATATGATAAGACAACATTATAAATTATCTTTTTACACAACTTTATTGAGGCATCAAAGTCTCAAGGTGTTAAATCTCATAATAAAGGACATAAGCCTCATTGATAACATTGAAGTTTAAGGTTTCATTTGATACAAATTCCTTATTATTTTTTAAAAAATAATAAAAAAATTGTCCCAAATAAAACTCAAGCCTTAACCATTTATTGAGCACGGACATGCATCTCAAGTCATATGCCTCGAATGCATTTTTATATCAAGAGTTGGATTATATTCAACCATGATGATGAATGTTACAATTAAGGCTTCGTTTGGGACAGCTTCCTTGATGTTTCTTAAAGCAACTTTTTAGTACAAAAATTAAAATTTATATATTAAAAAAATGCTTAAAAAAGCAGCGATAAAGTCATATCAAACGAAACCTAAGACTTCCTTTACGACGGCTTTTTTATTGCTTCTTAAACGTCTTTCTAGTTTAAAAATTAAAAATTTTATAATCGAAATTTGTTTTAGAAAGCAGTAAAAAAATCATCTCAAATGAAACCTAAAAATTCAAACCAAGTTTCAAAGTAGATTGCACGCTCTCCCTTCAGAATTAATTTTAAACATTAATTTTATACAAACACTGAGCATCTTCAAGGGATAATAACTGTAACCAGGACAACAGAATTGAAGGCATCCTTTTTTTTTATTTTTTGAAGGCATCCTTGGATAGTACAGTCAACTAGGCCACAAAATTTACACACAAGAAATTTATTTCATCTTACGTTGAAGTAAAGATAAAATACTGCCACATAATGCTGAAATACACAATTCCAACTATTGCTAAAAAATAAATAGAGAAATCATTAACTTCCGTATATGTTTGTGGTCTCACATAAAGCTCCTTTACATGACCCGAAACTCATCCGTATAACATGTTGAACACTTGAACCAACATAAAATGCAAGTCAGTACTTTACAGGATTCAGCCCACCCTGAGCTGAAAGATAAATATCGGACAGAAGAAACCCCCCATTCTCAGGAACGGAAAATTATTAAGTCCGGTCACCTGACAGAGAGATACATCCGGATTTTTCTCTGTCTACAGTAAAAGTGCAGTCAAAGCACAGCTGCAACAGTAATTGCACTTTGACTGCGCTTTACTGTAGATAGAGAGAAATCCGAATGTATTCCTATGTCATGTTACCGGACCTAATAATTTGCCCTCAGAAACATAACGAGCCAGAGACGGTCCACATTAAAAGCTCAACTAAACCAGGCCTCCACTATCTTCTCAATTAACAATGGAGTATCTACAGAATCTGTTAATCGTGATTCTGAGAAGGCACATCCTCCATGACTAAGAAGATGAAGGTTCTTCTGCGCCATTAAAAAAACTTATAGCTCCATCCAGTAGAGCACATGAAGCAAGAGACCAAAGACATATGGAACAATACTATGGGCTTCGAGTTCCTGGACTGCTTATTCTTACACGGTGAGCTACAGCTGATAATGGTCTACCAACAGCTTCTAGAATCCGACTGAACGCAACTTTCACAGGAACGCACGTTACAAGAGGTACTGACTCTTCTGGTTTAATCAAACCTCTCAGGAGATCATTGGAAATGTCAAGTTTATGACCATCAGTTGCAAGAGAAGATAGTGTTCTTGTCTTCTTACTAGACAAGCTTATCCTCTTTGCATTCTTCTTTTGGAATTTCCTTAAACCTGATTGATGAACAAGAGAAACTCTCTTCTTACACGGCCTCACCTGATGTTTTAAGTAGTGATAGTATGCTTCTTTATGTAATGGGGGTTTGCTTTCACGCCCTGGAGATTGGAACAGGTCAGCTTCGTCTTCCTCCAAGGCCGCCATCAAAGGAATAGAACGAGGAACTCTCTGCATTGCAGTTCTTCGTGCCGTCCGCCACATTGCTTGCGGAGCTGTGCTTTCGTCCATAACAGCTTCGTGTACTGAAACGAGGTGACTGAGAGAGCCATCTTCCAGTATTTCAATCTGTATGGGATGCCCTATTATTGCCTTGCCATTAAGTCTGCTCATTAGTGAAACCAGAGGAACATGCTCACCTTGATAGCTAGTTTGAACCTTCAAATCCACATCTACCAATAGGGGCTCCATTTCCATACCAGTATGAGGAGCATAAACCCGATCAAATAGTTCTGCTGGTTCCTCCCAGAATGGGTTGCAAGTCAAATCTGAAGGCTCCCAGACAGATGGGTTTAGACCGTGGGAATCCTCATCAGAATCATTGAGGCTGCCAGATTGCACAGAAATTCTCATATTACTATATTCAGTCAACTGGTTCTGATCCAAATCTTTATCAATCAAATCATTCTCATCATAAGCATATTCAAGCTCTTCCTTTATAGGGTAAAAGCCCCGACCTGGAATTATTTGGCTGGCTGTTTCTGTTCTACCAAACTTCAAAGTACCTTTGCTCTCATATGTTGAATTAATGGACCCATTGCATTTCTCTAAATCAAGACAGCATGGCTTTACATCACCTGAATCCAAGAGCCTCTTTCCTACATTTCTAATGTTTCGTTTACCCTTCATACGCCACTTGGAAACTCCAGCCTCAGGAGAAGCAGTTTTAGCCTGCTCATGTAGCTGGGAGATAAATCCAGAGAGAGGAACGTCCTCCTGGATCATGCTCCTGAACCCTCCTGAAACTTGAAATTCAGGAGGATCACAATCTTTTGAACCCGGTAACAGTATATCAGTTGTATCTGCAAATTAAACAGTAAAATGAATGTTAATGAACAGAATAGCAACTCAAAAAAAGAAAATAAAAGAAGCTGATTGGAGCAAAATAGAGATCGTTAAAAAATAAAATCAGTAGATGAAAAAATATCCAGGACTAAACACAGATTCAGTGGTTAAATTTGCAAAGAGGAATTGCAGAATACAATGAAAATACAAGAAGATAAATTTTTAAAGATATATCGTATTGTAAATATGCAATTTTAAAACTAAAACTAATTTTACAAATCACAAACATAAGAATGATTCCTTGCCGATTGCACTTATGCAAACTTCACTAATAAGTCCTCAATTTCTTTCAATAACTTCTGCATCTACATTCAAATCAATCAAATCTCGCTATATCTAGGAAGTAAAATGGTCACCCCTGAAAATTAAGAAGTTTTAACATATTACTTGAAGCCTACTGAACTATCCTGAAAGATTTCTCATGTATTTGAATTTTATTTTTAAACAATTCAAAGCCTAGCGAAAAAAAAATTATGACCCAGTTCTTGGAGAATGTTGTAACTCCAAGATGATGAATTTGAGTTACATATCTTGTGATTTATCGTTCACCATTTTGAGAAAAAAAAAATCAAAACCTTGATGTCTACAGCCAACTTCATCACTGGCACTATACTGCCTGAAGAAAGAAAAAGTAACAGATTCACATCAAAGGAAGGTGCTAACTCTCGACTTCTTTATTAGCAAGGGGTAGGGATGGGGATTGATTACTTGCAAATTTTATCCAAGAAGAAAAAAAAGGAAATAATTATATCCAAATTATTTCAGCCATCCATTTTATGGATCCACCATCAACTACCTCCCAATTTTATTCAACTTGCAAATTTATCTTTCCCCACAAAAAAATCATTAATAGATATAAACATCATACTATCATATTATATCTTCTAGACTACAGAACCCTACATCAACAACTTTGTCATACTGAGATCAGCTTCAGAAAAGAAAATCTTCATGAAAGTTTCTACTTCCAAGAATCTCATTTCATCCTACTTTTAAAAATACCGCCTTTTCGTAAGTTTGATCCTTTTAAGCACCTAAAGCCATCCAAATTTATTAGCAATCACTTAATATGACAACATTAATTTTGAAGCAAAGTTTCTTGGGGTGGATGTTTGAAGCAGAAAATAAAAGAATAAAGAGAAGTGTCAAACTATTTCTATCACCCCAGAAAAAGCTCGCCGCTGCTCACATCATAAAGTATTTGCGACACTTCTAGAAGCGTACTAGAAAAGCCAATAAGACTTAAATTCAACACAAACATAAGAGAACATCTGTAATATATTCCGGCAAACTTAAAAACAAAGTTACTCTACAACAAAATTACAGACGGACCTAAAACTGAAAGCCGAACGCTTTTTAAAAAGTTTTATGCTAATCTGTAGAGAAGTCAAAAGAAGGTTACCCAATTTGTTTCATAAAAAGTGCAATCTGGATATTAATGTACATAACTTTGTTTTCCTATTAAATGGCACGACCAATAAGCAATAACTTCATGCTCAATTAAACTATAAGAGTAATTCCATTTTACTAGATAAGTGGAATAGAAAATATAAGGAAGCAAACGATTGCTTTTGATTTGCAAATCAGGGAAATGATAAGATCAGGGTGCGCGCAACTGATAAGATCCGTGCCAGCTAAAGCAAAACAGAAGCCAGGTTACAATGTGTTAAAAAAAAAACTGATACCTATCAACATATCCGTTTCTTCTACCATATCTGGTTCCAGAAGGTCACCTTCACAACAATCAGAGTCATTCACTTCAATTAAACAAGAAGAGGTACATACTTCACCCATGTTTCCTGAATAATTGATGTCATTGCACATTTCAAATTGATCTGTTGATGCTAGCATATGTTCAGAAGTATACCCACCATGCTCAGGATGGTCATCCAAATCAGAAGGTAAATAAACACATCTGCTCCGTTTCGCCCGCCAAGTAGAAGCCATTTTATCCATTTCTTCTGTCTTTGAAGTTCCAGTAGCACTACAACAAGGCTGAAAAGAGAGCGGAGGTAATTCTGCACTGCTTTGCAAAACTTGAACAAGAGGCCGACGCCGATCACGCTTTCTAACAAGAAATTCATCAATGACAGTGCCATATGATCTCTTCCTTTTGACTGACACATCATTTCGGCTAGTGCTAGCTTGATCTGCTCCCTCCATACTATACCCAGAACTGGGAAGGGAATCCACATGATTATCAATAGATTTGCAAGAATTCTCCCAACTGCTGGATAGAGATGGTTTTCTCTTAGATTGTGCCGTTCTAAGTCCAAAATCTTGTAAACCTCTCATCCGAGGAATGGCTTCAGCATTATCATGTTCTACACTGAAATGCTGGTTACCTCTTCCCTCATGCAAATACGAGGGATCATCAATATCACCTCCTTCATGTGAAAAAACTACCTTTTTAAGAAAACTTCCACACTTGTAAGAGGATATTTTTCCACGTGCAACAGGCTCATCATGTTTTACATGGATTTCTGGAGAAGAAAAAGTAATTGGCTCTCTTTTATAAGTTCCAATGGCTTTATTGCTAATGCCATTTAGAGAAGTCCCTAATTTTTGCTTTTTCTCAAGCTCAAGGGCATGAAGAATAGCATCTTCTCTACGTGCATATTTCTCCCTTTTTTTAATGGGAATGCTTTGGGAAGATTCAGCCCTCTCAATACAAGCATCAAACTCTCCACATCGAAATGCCTTCACCCGTTTAGATTTTTCCAGGTTGTACCAATCCCTGAAATAAGCAAGAACTAAGTTCGGAATCAGATTGAAAATTAAAAAGTTTATCCCTAGTTAGCATGCTCTGCCAATTCGCCAAGTAACAGAGCTAAAAAAAATTGGGAGGCATGTTTAAAAGCACAGTATATGTTTGGAACATACGTGAATAAATGTAATCACAAAAAATGGCTAAAGCATATTTACGACCTGAATCCTAACCAAAGTGCCAAAAATGAAAGCTTAAGTTGGCCAGAAGTACATTTCAAAACATCAATTTACAGATTATAAGTGATGTGATGCCCATTTATTTTGACATGCTCTTTCAAACAGGGATGTGAAGCATCAACCAAGTTTTCAGTATGGATGATATTAAGAACTGCAAGAATTATGTGACTGCTTGAGAAAAGGGAAAATGATATCAATTAAGGATAAAATACATTAAGCAACTAAAATATATCCAGCAAAGTTCATAACAAAAATAAGAAGATTATAATTTGGGATCAAATCCAATTTTCTTCAAAGATTCATACATTTCATAAACATCCTATTAGTATTGCACACCATTGATGGAGATATGGAAGTCTATACTGTTATAAAGCATTGATGTTTCCTGTTCTATTCAATAATAGTCTGAAACAAATGAAAGATAATCCAAATGTGAAACTAGATCACATATTTGACGTGGAACATATGAAGATAAGCCGCCAAGCTACAGATCCTGAAGTTGCTCTTGATCTTAGAGTTTTGGAAGGATGTTGTTGAATCCAGAGAGGAAGTGCAGGCTTGGCTCATTAAGCGAAGGACCTTGTTAATATATTATCAAACCGAATAATACTGGAGCAGGGAGGGGGGCATGCTTGCATGCAATGATAACATTAGTGTTAAAGTCTTTATTTAGTTCATAGGTTGCCAACTGTCCTCTTTAAGCAGGCATTTGATGCTTGCCGAGGCATCGAGAGGATTGCAGATCTTATAAGATAAGAAAGCAGATGAAGGCACAAGGTTAAATTGTGCTACTGCTACTATTTGGATTTATCCCCTTTCTTTAATTCCTCTAGGACAGTTTATCCATCAGTCTTTGTCTGATTTCAATTTTGAACCGATCCATTTTAATTTCTCTTGGGAGAAGGTGTATTACGCTTGGGTGGTGGCAACAATTGTGTTTCTATTTATCCTTGTGAGTTGTGGCTAACCTTCACTCCTCCAGGGACTTCTAGTCTATTCCAGTTTTTGACTTGTGTTTGCCTCATCTAAGACTATTTTTAGATGGGAATTTTAAATTTTGGTTTTATTCTTCCTAAACTATTAACCTTGAGTCATGTGAAGTCTATAAATAGTTAACTTATGGCATGCGAGATTTAGTTTTTAATTCAATAAATATCATATTTAGATTTTCAATCAGATATGTAATTCTTTTCTAGTCTGGCATAGGTGCAACTACTTAATAATGGAGGAAGTAATCACAATGTTCTGATGTGAGGCCTGAATTCTTCTTACTTTGGTGATGCCTTCATTTATCAATTTTTTTTTCTTAATAATTTGTTACCGAAGTTCTTGATTTTGTTCGAATTTGATACAACTGCAATTCTAATTGCAGTAAAAAACTGCAATTATTCATTGGATTCTGCAAGGCTCTAATTTCTTATTAAATCATTGCATTATCATTATCAATTGAATGCAATGAATTTATTTATTTGCATGCATTTTGGGATCTAAAGTAGTTGTCAATACCATATATTTGCATCTACGAAGCTAGTTGGCTTATAATATGCAAGTGGTCCTTTACAAATAAATTTGCCCAACCAAAATTGGCCTATGAATTTGGCCCCAAGATCAATAAAAGATTGGCTCGCATTTGGTTTGAACCGAGCTTGAATCAAATCAACAAGCCAATCCCAACTCGAATCAAAGATGAATTTAGATTGGCTTGGAATGAATGAAGTTAGTTCAAAATTTGATCAAAATGTTATGCATGTATGTATGAATGCATCTACACATTTACTGCAGTTATGTTTATATCCATCCATATATGCAGTCCTATCTACATGGTAAGAATCTAAATTTATAGATGCATGAAACTATGCTAAAATAAGAATTTGCTTTAGAAGAATAAAAATGGATAAAAAACATATAATTTTTCATTCTTAAGCTAAGGTTGTATCAACTCATGCTCAAATCATCAGCGGCACTTAAAAGTTATAATACTAATAATTATTAAGAAAGTAGCAAATGAAACAATGCTAGGGATTCCCATTTTTTAATGCAATAACAACAATAAACTAAAGAAATTTTCAGTATTATGTCATTGAAATAGTGAAACACAACGTGACGAAGTGCTAATGGCAATATTTACTATAAATATACAAATGTAACTATCCATGGCAATATTTGCTCAAAAGTCAAAATAAGTCCAGATTGATGAAGTCAAACAAGATGACCTAACTCATGAATAAATAAAAACCTTTCAATAAATTTATTGGCAATCAAGATTAATGAACTAAGATGATGAAAGGCAGGTAGGAATAATAATCAGTAAAAGTTGGACACATAACTTCCAGTAGAATTACAGTTTATAGTCAAATGCATTAGTTCGATACTACATTCTTTTTAGTAAACAAAAAACTTTTAACTGCTTAAAAGGAAATTCACCATAGGCCTTTGACAAATAACAAGTACTTCACAACGTAGTCCTGCTACAGGGTTTGCACTGTGAAAACTTCCCATGATTATCAGCAAACAAAATGCAAGAGTGCCACAAACTTCTCATGCATCTCATAAATAATCAGAGCATATTGGTTCGAGTTTGGATCTGCTTTCAAAAGCAGCCAACAGATTGCAACGACAAAATTTCTGCACATCGACATGAGAATTAAAGCATTCCTGTGAAGCATGCAAGACTGATGCATAAATGAAAAATCCTAATGCCTTAGAAGCACCGCAGCCTCGTAGACCGTCTCCATTCCAACAATATTCATTTGAACGAAATGATGAACAAAACATACTGGCTGAGCTAAGCAAATCACTAAACAGTTAAAAGACAACATTGAAAACTTTTCTGTTTCTAAACAGAAGAGATACAATAATTGTTAAGAGAAACTTGCTCATCAAAAAACACCTATGTGCGTTCATCGATCGAAGTGAAAGAGTCCAATATGTAAAAGTGCAGAGGTGAGAGCAAGCTCACACGCTGGCATCTTCTCTCCCGAGTAGCTTAACCGGCGTTCCGGATCTCGGTGACATCAGGTGAGATTCCGACAACTCGTCTAGCCCGAGAATACGCCCAGGCCACCAGGACCCGTTCCTCCGGCGAACCCAGACGATGTTGCCCACGCTGCAGTCGAGGCCGATCCCGCCGCCGTCGGAGGCCTCCATTTGCACTTCGCGACTGAGCGGAGAGCGAAAAAAACCTAGAAAACCAGCTCTCGTCACTGGATTTCACCCGCCGGAAAAGTTTACTGGTTCGCCGGAGTTTATCCAAACGGAACGGATCTGATCGGGTACCTTACTGCGTCCTAGGGTTTCCATTCACACCAAGACAACTTCATCGCCTTCGAGCTGCCTACATGTGAAACTCATGAAAACGCTGCCGCCGTTTCTCCGCACTTTGTGGGTCTCAGGTCTCGATGCCGATCAAAAAAAAATCAACTGTTTTGATTTGGCTTTATTTGAGATTGTATTTTTATTGCTTTACTTTTGCCGCCACAATTTATGTTTTGCCATTATTTATGTTTACTTTAAAAAAAAATGTACTAAAAAATAGCTTTTTACAAGTTTAAAAGTTACTTTCTCTAAAACATTTTTACAAAGCAGTAAAAAATCATCCCAAACAAAGGCTTGGTAAGAAGAATTTGCCCAAATTCACCACATTTGCATTTCTGTATTAATGTTATTGTGTGCTAAAACAATCATGACGGTAGAATTATGTAGATTTAGCTTCATAGATTTACACTAAAATCAAACACATAGATAAGAGAGAGGTGCAAGTCATAAGAGACAGAGTTTTTACGTGGAAAACCCTTAAAAGGGAAAATCATTGGGCTTGGCTTAGTTAAAATGATTCTACTAGTGTGTTGTGATGGATTACAATTGATGTCCTTCTTCGTTGGAAGGCCTTGGTTTAATGTAGCAAATATACATCATATAAGACACATTACATGGTGGAGTTAGAAGAATCCAATGACATGAAAGTTATTTACAAAAGAATGTTGGCCTATTTATTTAGTCGGTAGAATCGTAGTCAGGCGATAGAGGGCGGAGGGAACATAGTTTTGTGATTGAGGTTGGAAACACTATAGTCGGGTGACTGTGGTCGAAGAGATCATTGTTGGGTGATTGAGGTTGTATAGTCCATAGTCAGCGGGTGATAAAGGA